>NC_136493.1:90294122-90304122 GCF_053919585.1 Euprymna scolopes
AATAATAACTTTGATATATTGTCTGGTCTGATTATTTCATTGCAAACACACTAATGCATTAAATAACATATTAATATTTTTCATAATTCTTGGATATGTTACTAATTTCGACAATTATTTTTCATAATTTAAACCATCCTTATCGCCCTATCTTACTAACATAATTACTTTGATATATTTCCTGGGCTGATTATTTTATCATAAACACACAATCGATTAACTCACATTTAATCGTTGTTCATAATCCTGGATATGTTACTAATTTCGACAATACTTTTTATAATTAAAAACCCACATTATGCCTCTCCCTCTTACTTATGTAATATATTTGGTATATTGTCTGGGCTTATTATATCATTACAAACACACCAATCACATAACTCACATTTCATCATTTTTCATAATTCTTGGATATGTTACTAATTTCGGCAATAATTTTTATAACTTTAACCACTATGTCGCTCCCCCTTACTTAAATAATAACTTTGATATATTGTCTGGGCTGATTATTTCATTACAAACAAATCAATCAATTCTTGGTATTCTCATAGTATATATGTTTCATCTATCTTATCCAATCGCGAGTGACGCCACATATTCTGCTAATATATATCGTTCACCTATCTCATTCGATCCCAGGTGACGCTGGGTATTTTGTTACTATATGTTTCCCACCTATCTCATTCAATATTGGGCGACGCTTTCTGATAGTATATATTTGCACATCTCAATCAATCCCGGGACTGACTTCATGTCCGCCACCCCACTGTTGAAAATATACATTAAATAAAGTAATGTTTTAATTGTAAACGGTTTCAACCATTTCGGGGGCTGACTTTATATCCCCAACCAACTGCTAAAAACTTACATGAAATAATGTAATGTCTAAATAGTAAACTGTTTCAGCCATTTCTGGAACTGACTTATAATCCCCACCTCACTGTTGAAAATATACATGAAATAAAGTAATGTATAAATCGTAAACTTTTTCAGCCATTTCCGGGACCGACTTCTTATCTCCCATCCTACTGTTAAAAATATACATTAAATAAAGTAATGTCCAAAACGTAAATGGTTGCAGCCATTTCCGGAACCAACTTCATATTTCCCACCCCAATGTTAAAAATATACATTAAATAAAGTAATGTGTAATGCGTAAACAGTTTCACCCATTTTCGGGACTGATTTAATATCCTCCACCCCACTGTTAAAAATATAAATGGCATAAAGTAATGTTTAAATCGTAAACGGTTTGAGTAATTTCTGGGACTGACTTCATATCCCGTAACCCACTGCTTAAAATATACTTGAAATAAAGTAATATTTAAATCATAAACAGTTTCAGCAGCTTTTCGAAAGTAATACATAAAAACATTAACACGGTTAGGGATTAGGCAACCATTGCTTTAGCATAAATTTCTGGGTGTAGTATCAGTTTCAGCATTCCAGTGACTTAAATCCCTCCTTTTTTGACCTTGGTTAATGGAGGAGAAATCCTTCATTACTGATACAATTTTTATTTTTGTTATTGACCAGAGTGCCCCTTTTGGGGAGCTGGTTTTCCCCTAAATTTTTAACCGACTTCATGTCGAATTCCGCCCTTGTGGAGAGGCAAGTAAACAAAAAAAAATAATCAGAACGGACATTTTCCAGAGCATTTTATAATTAATCAGAAGTGACATTTCCAGGGCATTTTGTAATTAAATCAGAAATAACTTTTTCCAGTTACATTTTTAATATTAAAACTTTGTTACCTTAAACATAGTATCTATTCACAATGCCTCCCCACGAGACAGATTTAGACACCAGGGTCGTTTTTTAATGTGGAGAAAAAATTGTCTAAATCATAAAGGATTTCTCTTCCACTGAGAGAGAAGAAATTGAAATGTAGCACCTGAAGAACAGATACTACACTGTGATCTCAGCCAAAAGGCGAAGAAAGACCAAGACAAATTATTTTTATTAGCTTTGCCTCAACAGCGACACCAATTTTTTGGGGGGTTGCACTTTCCTTTTTTAGGGATGCACAGCATGATAACGGACGGAGCGATAAGCGTAATAATATAATGACTAGCTAACCAAAAAAGTTCTGTCCGTTTTTTGTTTTGTTTTGTTTTTTTAACTATTGAATAAAGTTGAAATATATACAAAATGTGTGTAGCAATCTTTTTCAAATTTGGACATCCAGAAGTAGGGACATCAGATATTATAAACAAAAAACATACGCACCGTGCTCGGCTATCAGTTATAAGCCAGGCAACTATGAGAGGATGGAAATGTCTAGAGATGTCGTTCGGGTCTGTTTGCTTTTTCGCCACCATATTACATTCTTATTCGATCGAGCACTTACCAGTGATGAAAAGTGAGTTCTGGACAAAACTCCCAAGTGTTCCTCAGGATAGCATCCCTCACAATGCAAGACCATTTATCGACACAAAATTATACTTTGTGTCTTGTGAACAGGTCGTCAAGTGGTTTATTATGAACTCCTAGCAATTAAGCCAAACGCTTCCTGGAGACATATACTCACAGCAATTGAAATGTATGCAACAGGCATTGCACCAGAAGTAGTTAGCACTACTGAATCTATGTGTGCTTTTCCTCCACAATAACTCCGGGATAACTCCAGGCTATATATCACATGAGTGATCAGGGATACTATACAGCAACTGGATGGGAGACTTTGTGCCATCCACCTTATTTACCTGACGTTGTGCCATCCGATTACCACTTCTTTTACTTCCTGGGATATTATTCACCAGTGAACTTCTTTGTGTTTCTCCCACCCCACTCCCGCAAGGGATTAAACAGCTGGAGACACGGTAACTGAAGGTGTTGGATATCTATAGTAATTACTTCAAAAACTAAATATAAGTTACATTTACTGTGAAGCGTTTTCATTATTTTATTTTATGAAAAAACGGACAGAACTTTTTTTTGGTTACCTTGTATTATGTGAGTAGGTATTTCCTATGATTTTTATGGATTTTTATGCATGAGAAATATAGTAAGTGTACATGTATGTACGTAATATGTGTATATTTGTGTGTGTGTGTGTGTGTATATATATAAATATACATATGTGGGGAAATGTATATAGGTATTTATGTGTGTGTGTGTGTATATATATATATATAAATATACATATGTGGGGAAATGTATATAGGTATTTATGTGTGTGTGTATATATATATATATAAATATACATATGTGGGGAAATGTATATAGGTATTTATGTGTGTGTGTGTGTATATATATAAATATAGATATGTGGGGAAATGTATATAGGTATTTATGTGTGTGTGTATATATATATATATATAAATATAGATATGTGGGGAAATGTATATAGGTATTTATGTGTGTGTGTGTGTATATATATAAATATAGATATGTGGGGAAATGTATATAGGTATTTATGTGTGTGTGTGTATATATATAAATATACATATGTGGGGAAATGTATATAGGTATTTATGTGTGTGTGTATATACTCCTATAAATTTGGGTATTCATATTAAAAAAACAAACTTTTTTCTATTTATTTAAAAAGAAAATACAACTTTGTTATATATGGTCGTGGAATTTTATTCACTAGCAAAATGTCTATCTGATTTGCATATTCTTTTAAACATTCATTTTAAGTAATTTCCTATTAGTTTTTTCGGTTTTCTTATGGGATGATCATCTTTAATTAACTGTTACGTGTAATTATATTCATGCAGATATTCTACATTTATATTTGCGTAAAAAGTTTATAGTAAACACAAAACTCTTTCCATATATATTTATGTATATGTATACATTTTTGTTTAAAAAAATCTTTGCCTACCAAACTTCTCCTAGAGCTTTTGCTCTACAGACATGAAACTTCATATATAAGGTATTTGAACCCATGCGAAACTTTATATTTGTGTTTTAGCCTGGGAAAATCGGTACAAAAGTGTAAAAATTTAAAAAAAAAAATTAACGTGGAGATCGAATGTCTGTATTATGAATATGCATGCATAACATAGTAGCTATTGGTTCATGATTTCATTTTTAACCTTGCAGAAAACATGCCTTTCAGTTATTAATGTCAGAAGAAAAAAATTAATCGTAAGTTAAACGTTTTGGGTTACGATTCTCTGTGGTGGCGCACGAGTCTTTTTTTTTTTTTTAAATCATTACTATATATCGGGTCCAATATAATCTATATAATTATAAAACTCAAATGACCTTGTAACGATGTATGTAACCCACTTTCCAGTTTATGACATCCGGTTGCACATGCGTGCATGACCTGCGCACTGAAATATTAACGTTATTATTTCAAAATTATTATTTAACATGGGAAGAGTGGGGTTTAAAATAACTTAAACGTAATACAGAAATGAACGATGTAAAAAAAGCAGATATATCAAAATTTGAATTTAACTATAATAAGTATTATGGTATCTGTTCAGTGCACATTTACCTATAAGTATAGCTAACCACTTATAATTCAGTAACTGTAAAAACATTTTTCAAAAATAATCAATTATAATAAACAGAACAACTCATAGAAATCTATCTATATTCTTTTTTCATTTTAATATACTTTCATAGAAATGTTTCTGTTATGTCAAAAAAAAAAAAATTTCTTTACGTCACAAGTGTCATGCTCATACATGAATCCCATAGCTAATGTAACATACTGACCCAACGGGTCACGGGTAGTCTAGTATAATAATAAATACAAAAGCTGCATTAATCAAAATATCATATTTAAGCGTATTTTACGACCGGGCAATGCCGGGCGCTCTGCTAGTAATATATATACACACACAAACACACACACACACATGGATAAATGTGTGTGTATATATATATATATACATTTATGTTTATATATATTTGCATTTATGTGTATATATATATATATATATATATATATATATAGTTGTATATGTATTAAACGTGCATATGAATGTATGTATATACATACAAAACATATACATATACTCACACGTGTATGTGTATATACTAAACCTCCATATATATACACACACACACACACACCTGTACCTGTATGTATATGTATACATGTCTATACATCTTCTCTATATATAAAACAGATGTGTCTGTCTGTGTGAAAATATTTAACTGATAAACTCTTAAACTAATTGTCACATAACACTGAAATCAACAGAAAATACTAACCGTACACTAAGGACGTTTTATAACGAGTAAAGTCTTTGTTTGGATGGATATATAACGCACACAGATATATGTTGGTAAGTTGAAATGCAAAATGTTCATTTTTAACTTGCTGACATATTTCTTTCAGTGCTTGCCCAAATTCAATTCATCATGTTGTTTCATATTTAATCTTTCTTAACTATCTCTCAATAGCTACAATGATAGGGAATCGGCTGGGGCGCTAAATGTTCTTGTTTCAATTCTTGCTGATGTCACCCAAGTCGTTTTTTTCATCTTTTGAAATCAGTACAATATATTAGGTACAATATAATATTCAATAGAGAATTGGCCCTGTAATAAAAAAAAATACAAAATCTGCATGAATTAAAATATATTGCAGCAAAACTTCTTTTTTATTTAAAAAAAACAAAAAAACAAAAAACAAATGTGTAAAAATGTGTAATTAATGCAAAGAATAAACACTTTGGCACATAAGTTATACAAATTATTTAAGTTAATAGGTCAATAGTATACACATTGCTGGACCAGCAAATCAGAATTTCTTTTTTTTTTTAATTTCAGTTCCTACAATTTTATCTGTTCATTTTCAAAACATAATATTTCTCGATAATAATTTCAAGGTTTCATTAAAAAATAAACTGAATTTTTGCATACATTGAATTTATTATTAAGAAATTTATTTTTGAAAAACAATTGTCTCAACTGAAATAGGTTTTTTGTTTAACTTTTGAAAACACACACACACACACACATATGTATATTCAAACATGTCTGATTGAACACAACGTGCTTGAATAATGACTTGCTGCCAAAATATACAAATATATATATATAAAAGTAATGCTTTCTATTTTTCATTCTATCCGAATGGATCAGGGGGATTGCAAACTGCATTGTTGTGATAACTGAACTTATGCATTCATGATCTGCAAGTTTCATCTCTCTGTTGCAGATATTGACGGTGTGAGACTCTCAATAATCAAGCCCTGTCATGGACGTGCATCAGGAGCAGAGGTGCATCATTGAATCACTTCATGCAAAGAAATTGAGTTCATCAACATTCAACGGCGCCTGTTGAACGTTTATGAGATTGATGCAGTTGATGTGAGCACAGTTAGGAGACGGGTTCGCTGATTTCAGAGTGATGACAGATGTGAGTTACAAAGCACTTTCAGACTTTTACGACAGAGGCATCAAAATAGACTGGACAAAATGCATTAAAAATGGTTGTGACTATGTAGAAAAATAAATTCTGAAGCACAAAAGGTTTCTTTTTAATAGTATAACTCCCGTCATTGTAGTTCTTGAACATTTTAGTTTTTTAGTTAAAAAATAGAAGGCTTTACTTTTGGAACACCCCTCATATATTAGTGACCTGGCAAGGCAACAGGAGAGACAACCGAAGCAGTAAAACTGAAGCTGGCCTGCAGGACACTATAAATACAAATGTAGGCAAATTTGGGCATATTTTATTGGTTTTAAAATATAGGTTCTTTTTTACCAATTGTCATAAAATTTTAACCATGGAATAGTATTATAATCTTCAAAAAGCCTACTAACGATTACTACGATATTATCCCATTGACTACTGTACACTCATTAACCCTTATCCTCGAGTGGCCTCTGGGCTTGGATAAGTGGTGACTCCTATGTAAAAAAAAAAAAAAAATTTCCATGTAATTTCGTCCTTTGGCTCTGATGGAGGGGAGATTAAAACTTGCTGCTATGGTTTCACATGATCTGAAATAACAGCAATCAGGGGAGACTTGATTCCAAATATTTCTCATATATTTCCCCCTTTTTTCGAAATAGGGTACGATTATGAATATCTCCAGTATCAAATGATCCTTATACACTGTAAAATTTACTTTATATATGAAAACCAAAGAGAGGAAATATAACATAAGAAATATTTGGAATCAAGTCTCCTCTTGCTGTTATTTTAGATCATCAACGCCAGAGTTTTTGGGTAAATATCAGATATTTTGTAATTCATATGCAAAACTAGGAAAATAAATTACTAAACATTGGTAAAGGTGCAGTATCTTTTCACCCCAAAAATTCCTTTAAAATAACCACTAGTTAGGTTTTCGAGGATGCTGAAAACGAAAATAATGTTTAAAATTCCAGGAAACGAGTAATTTCCAAGATATGAAGAAATTAGTTTCAAAAAGTGGGGGATAATTTTTCTATATTACTAACTAACCAAAAACCTTCTATATATTCTAGAAAAAGTTGGATATATATATATTTGTAGCCATACTGAACTGCTCATATCTTTGGTTATATGGGACAAAACTACATGAAAATTTGCAGGCTTTTTGAAGATTATAATACTATTTTATGGTCAAAATTTTAAGACAATTTGTAAAAAAGAACCTATATTTTAAAACCAATAAAATATGCCCAAATTTTCCTACATTTGTATATATAGTGTCCTTGCAGGCCAGTGTCGGTATTGCTGCTTCAGTTGTCTCCCCTGTGGCTTTGCCAGGCCACTAATAAGAACTCAACATAGAGAACTTTGTATAGGTGCGCACAACTTTCCTTGAATTCGTGTTAATGCATTTTCTTACCTTAAATAATTATTGTGAGATAACTGAAGGATAATATATATTCTTGCCAATAATATATAATAAGGAAGAAAGACGAAAAAAGTATCGATATGTTAGATAAATTGCCAGATATTTAAAAAAAAAAAAATCTTACAAGACAATTTTATATGTTAGATATGTATCAATTTAAAGATATTTGAATATATATATATATATATATATATATATATATATATATATATATATATAAAAGTGAAATTGTATCTGTGTGTGTTTGTCTGTGTGTGTGTGTACATTTCCCTACCAAATTACTCTGTCAATTTTCAGTCTACAGACTCGAGATTTGAGATAAGGGGTATTGAGATTTGGGAAAATCGTTTTAATCGGTTTTCAGGCAGAAATTTTGTTGTCAAAGTTCAACGATTTGACCTTTGAAAACTCTACCAAACTCCTCTGCCAATTTTGGGTCTAAACACTTGAAATTTTAGATGTAGATTACCTGGACATGAGTCAAACTTTTTAATATATATATATTTCTGTAAGGTCTGACGAGGCTGTTGGATCATAAACATGGTCCAACATCCGAAACATATATAACCAAACAGATAAAACGGTAAAAAAAAAAAAATAAAACATATATATACTCCTATAAATTCGTTTTTCTTTTCTGTGTATCGATGTTCATATTAAAAACCTCTTTCCTATTTATTTAAAAAGAAAGTATAATTTTCTTATATATGGGTTGTGGAATTGCATTCACTAGCAAAAGATCTAGCTAATTTGCATATTCTTTTAAACATTCATTTTAATTAATTCCCTATTAGTTGCTTTGGTTTTCTAATGGGATAATCATCTTTAGTTAACTATTACGTGTAATTATATTCATGCAGATATTCTACATGGTTTATACTTGCATAATATTTGCGTAAAAAGTTTATAGTAAACACAAAATTGTTTCCATATATATTTATGTATACGTATGTATTTTTGTTTAACAAATTTTGCCTACCAAACTCCTCCTAGAGTTTTTGCTCTACAGACATGAAACTTCATATATAAGGTATTTGAACCCATTCGAAACTTGATATTTGAGTTTTAGCCTGGAAAAATCGGTGCAAAAGTGTGAAAATTAAAAAAAATGAAATTTGCCAGGTGAAGGTTTAACGCCGGCACTTCGAATGCATGAAGTGGTATCTATTTACAATGCCTCCCCACAGGACAGAGTTTGACACCAGGGTTGTTTTTTAATGTGGAGAAAAGGTACAAAAATAAAAAATTGTCTCAATCGTGAAGGACTTTTCCTCCGCCGAAAGAGAACAAGAAATGGAAGTGCAGCATCTGAAGAACAGATAATACACTTTGATCTTGGCCAAATGGTTCATGTTTTAATTTTTAGTCTTGCAGTAAACATGTTTTCATAGCCCAGTCATTGACGGCAGAGGCAAAATAAATCGTGAGCTGAACGTTTTGGTTTCGATTCTCGGTGGTAGCGCATGAGTTTTTTGTTTTTTTTAATACTTTTTAAATCATTACTATCTATTGCATCCAATCTATCTATCTATAAAAGTGAAAATGTCTGTCTGCCTTTCTCTATGGTAGTTAATACAGAAGGGCATTACTTTACATATTCACACTTTTTAATATATGCATATGCACATAACCTTATTAACAGTACATAGGGCCCGAGCAAAGCCGGGCGGAATTGCTAAAAGTGACCGTGTGTGTGTGTCTGTGTGTGTACATTTTCCAACGCAATAACTCTGTCAATTTTCAGTCTACATACTCGAAATTTGATATACAGGGTACTGAGATTAGGGAAAATCTTTGTAATCCGTTTTTGGCCAGAAATTTGACTGTTAAGGGGTCAAAGTCCAACAATTTGACCATTGAGAACTCTACCAAACTCCTCCGCCAATTTTGGGTCTAAACAGTTGAAATTTTAGATATCTGTTCCTTGGACATGGATCTAACTTAATGACTTGATTTGATCCCAAAACAAATGTTAAGGCATCATAATAGGGGTCAAATGTAAAAAATTGACCTTTTTTTTTTTTGCTCAACATACACCACGAAACACCCGGACAATGCCGGTATATATACATATATAATATTAATCTAATAACACTTTTTAGCACATTATACAATGAACTAAATCCTAAGAGTACTTATATATTTGGTACATGGATGATCACGTTAAGATTTAGGATCATTTTCATTGATTTCTGCAAGAGAATTCTATACATAGGATTGAAATTGAAAAAGAA
>NC_136493.1:90316622-90526622 GCF_053919585.1 Euprymna scolopes
TTGCATCAATATAATCGTTATTGCTACATTTTGGAGAAATTATAATTTTTATTTTCTGTGTGATTACACTCTTTCCATCTCTCTCTCTCTCTCTCTCTCTCTCTCTCTCTCTCTCTGTTTATAGTCTTGCAAGTTTTTCAACCTTAAAACTATTTAAATATTTGAAAAAACAAATACTTAAGTTCAAACCCCTTCGTTGAAAAATTTCTGTTTTGTTTTTAAGTCAGAATTGCTGGATTAGTTTGCTTTTAACAATTTACACTGTTTTTTTTTTATACGAAACTATAATATTAATATTCTGCTTGTTTCTTCATCATTCCATGCGTTATTTTGTGAAAAAGGTAATAGACAATTTTTTTAAGGCCAAACTACTTCAAAAGAAAGCCCAAATTTGCGAAATTTTAAAAAGGCCAATCTGGCAATCCTGGATAAAAATATGAGAGTGACCTCCCTTTGATGTAGCCTCGTTTTATAATATCGTTATAATATATCATCATTGCTGTAATGGTGTGAGAAAGGAACAATTTTGATCTGCAGTAGTTTTTCATTGAAAAAAAGAAATCAACAAAACATGATGTAAAAAAAAAAAAAAGAACGGTCAAAAGAAATCTGGTAAACAAAAAAAAAAGGTTGTCTGCCAAAAGGTGCTGGACTGAAGGAATAAACTAATAATCGTCTCTTACAGTGTGATTTTATAATATATATATATATATATATATATATATATATATATATATATATATATATATATATATATACTAGCAGTTCCGTCCGGCTTTGCCTGGGCCCTATTTACTGTTCATAAGGTTATGTGCATATGTATATATTAAAAAGTGTGAATATGTAAAGTAATGCCTTTCTGTATAATAGTCTTCCTTAACTACCATAGAGAACAGACATACAGACATTTTCACTTTTATAGATAAATAGATTGGATGCAATATATAGTAATGATTTAAAAGTATAAAAAAATATAGTAATGATTTAAAAGTATAAAAAAATATAGTAATGATTTCAAAAGTATAAAAAAAATATAGTAATGATTTCAAAAGTATAAAAAAGTATAGTAATGATTTAAAAAGTATAAAAAATATAGTAATGATTTTAAAAGTATAAAAAATATAGTAATGATTTTAAAAGTATAAAAAAATATAGTAATGATTTAAAAAGTATAAAAAAATATAGTAATGATTTAAAAAGTATAAAAAAATATAGTAATGATTTAAAAAGTATAAAAAAATTTAGTAATGATTTAAAAAGTATAAAAAATTTAGTAATGATTTAAAAAGTGTAAAAAAATATAATAATGATTTAAAAAGTATAAAAAATATAGTAATGATTTAAAAAGTATAAAAAATATAGTAATGATTTAAAAAGTATAAAAAAATATCATAATGATTTAAAAATTATAAAAAAATATAGTAATGATTTAAAAAGTATAAAACAATATAGTAATGATTTAAAAAGTATAAAACAATATAGTAATGATTTAAAAAGTATAAAAAATATAGTAATGATTTAAAAAGTATAAAAATTATAGTAATGATTTAAAAAGTATAAAAATTATAGTAATGATTTAAAAAGTATAAAAATTATAGTAATGATTTAAAAAGTATAAAAATATAGTAATGATTTAAAAAGTATAAAACATATAGTAATGATTTAAAAATTATAAAAAATATAATAATGATTTAAAAAGCATAAAAATATATAGTAATGATTTAAAAAGTATAAAAAAATATAGTAATGATTTAAAAAGTATAAAAATATAGTAATGATTTAAAAAGTATAAAAAAATATAATAATGATTTAAAAAGTATAAAAAAATGTAGTAATGATTTAAAAAGTATAAAAAATATAGTAATGATTTAAAAAGTATAAAAAATATAATAATGATTTAAAAAGTATAAAAAAATATAGTAATGATTTAAAAAGTATAAAAAATATAGTAATGATTTAAAAAGTATAAAAAAATATAGTAATGATTTAAAAAGTATAAAAAATATAGTAATGATTTAAAAAGTATAAAAAAATATAGTAATGATTTAAAAAGTATAAAAAATATAGTAATGATTTAAAAAGTATAAAAAAATGTAGTAATGGTTTAAAAAGTATAAAAAATATAGTAATGATTTAAAAAGTATAAAAAATATAGTAATGATTTAAAAAGTATAAAAAAATATAGTAATGATTTGAAAATTATAAAAAATATAATAATGATTTAAAAAGTATAAAAAAATATAGTAATGATTTAAAAAGTATAAAAAAATATAATAATGATTTTAAAATTATAAAAAAATATCATAATGATTTAAAAATTATAAAAAAAATATAATAATGATTTAAAAAGTATAAAAAACTATAGTAATGATTTGAAAAGTATAAAAAAATATAGTAATGATTTGAAAAGTATAAAAAAATATAGTAATGATTTAAAAAGTATAAAAAAATATAGTAATGATTTTAAAAGTATAAAAAATATAATAATGATTTAAAAAGTATAAAAAAATATAGTAATGATTTTAAAAGTATAAAAAATATAGTAATGGTGTAAAAAGTATAAAAAATATAGTAATGATTTTAAAAGTATAAAAAAATATAGTAATGATTTTAAAAGTATAAAAAAATATAGTAATGATTTAAAAAGTATAAAAAAATATAGTAATGATTTAAAAAGTATAAAAAAATATAATAATGATTTAAAAAGTATAAAAAAATATAGTAATGATTTAAAAAGTGTAAAAAAATATAATAATGATTTAAAAAGTATAAAAAATATAATAATGATTTAAAAAGTATAAAAAAATGTAGTAATGATTTAAAAAGTATAAAAATATAGTAATGATTTAAAAAGTATAAAAAAATATAGTAATGATTTTAAAAGTATAAAAAAATATAGTAATGATTTTAAAAGTATAAAAAAATATAGTAATGATTTAAAAAGTATAAAAAAATATAATGATTTAAAAAGTATAAAAAAATATAATAATGATTTAAAAAGTATAAAAAAATATAATTATTTAAAAAGTATAAAAAAATATAGTAATGATTTAAAAAGTATAAAAAAATATAGTAATGATTTTAAAAGTATAAAAAATATAGTAATGATTTAAAAAGTATAAAAAAATTTAGTAATGATATAAAAAGTATAAAAAATTTAGTAATGATTTAAAAAGTATAAAAAATATAGTAATGATTTAAAAAGTATAAAAAAATATAGTAATGATTTAAAAAGTATAAAAAAATATAGTAATGATTTAAAAATTATAAAAAATATATAGTAATCATTTGAAAAGTATAAAACAATATAGTAATGATTTAAAAAGTATAAAACAATATAGTAATGATTTAAAAAGTATTAAACAATATAGTAATGATTTAAAAAGTATAAAAATTATAGTAATGATTTAAAAAGTATAAAAATATAGTAATGATTTAAAAAGTATAAAACAATATAGTAATGATTTAAAAAGTATAAAAAATATAGTAATGATTTAAAAAGTATAAAAAAAATATAGTAATGATTTAAAAAGTATAAAAAAATATAGTAATGATTTAAAAAGTATAAAAAAATATAGTAATGATTTAAAAAGTATAAAAAAATATAGTAATGATTTAAAAAGTATAAAAAAATATAGTAATGGTTTAAAAAGTATAAAAAAATATAGTAATGATTTGAAAATTATAAAAAATATAATAATTATTTTAAAAGTATAAAAAAATATAATAATGATTTAAAAAGTATAAAAAAATATAATAATGATTTAAAAAGTATAAAAATATGTAGTAATGATTTTAAAAGTATAAAAAATATAATAATGATTTAAAAAGTATAAAAAAATATAATAATGATTTAAAAGGTATAAAAAAATATAGTAATGATTTTAAAAGTATAAAAAAATATAGTAATGATTTAAAAAGTATAAAAAAATTTAGTAATGATATAAAAAGTATAAAAAATTTAGTAATGATTTAAAAAGTATAAAAAATATAGTAATGATTTAAAAAGTATAAAAAAATATAGTAATGATTTAAAAAGTATAAAAAAATATAGTAATGATTTAAAAATTATAAAAAAAATATAGTAATCATTTGAAAAGTATAAAAAAGTATAGTAATGATTTAAAAAGTATAAAACAATATAGTAATGATTTAAAAAGTATAAAACAATATAGTAATGATTTAAAAAGTATAAAAATTATAGTAATGATTTAAAAAGTATAAAAATATAGTAATGATTTAAAAAGTATAAAACAATATAGTAATGATTTAAAAAGTATAAAAAATATAGTAATGATTTAAAAAGTATAAAAAAATATAGTAATGATTTAAAAAGTATAAAAAAATATAGTAATGGTTTAAAAAGTATAAAAAAATATAGTAATGGTTTAAAAAGTATAAAAAAATATAGTAATGATTTGAAAATTATAAAAAATATAATAATGATTTGAAAATTATAAAAAATATAATAATGATTTTAAAAGTATAAAAAAATATAATAATGATTTAAAAAGTATTAAAAAAATATAGTAATGATTTAAAAAGTATAAAAAAATGTAGTAATGATTTTAAAAGTATAAAAAATATAATAATGATTTAAAAAGTATAAAAAAATATAATAATGATTTAAAAGGTATAAAAAAATATAGTAATGATTTTAAAAGTATAAAAAAATATAGTAATGATTTTAAAAGTATAAAAAAATATAGTAATAGTTTAAAAAAAATAGACTCATGTGCCACCACCGAGAATCGAACCCAAAACGTTCAGCTCATGATTTATTTTGCCTCTGTCGTCAATGACTGGGTTATGAAAGTATGTTTACTGTAAGGCTAAAAATTAAGCCATGAACCAATAACTACTACTTTATGCATTCGTAATGCTGGCGTTCGATCTTTGAGCAGTTCCTCCCCAGATGTGATAACAGTACCCCATTTTAGAATATATTTAGCGCCTATATGGGTGAAAGATTGTGTCGGGAGTGAAATATCTTCTTCGAACTGCATAGAAACTCTGTTCTCTCTCTCTCTCTCGAACTAGTAACAAAGTTGTTTTTATGTAATATCTATCATTTGCCATCTGTATTTCTAGCACATACAGCACCTGGTATCCTCAAATAGTCAACCATTTTAGTACTGGCCAGACTCAACGTTGCTTAGCTTGTGGATTCAATAACCAGTGTGTCAACATGATTATTCTGTACTTAACAAACAGAAATGCTGATTCTATTTTGATATGCAATAATGTTTTGTGCTTAAATTTTTAGCCTATCCCTTATGATACGCTTTGAACTTGATCGGTTGGTTACACACAGTTTATTCACTCATGTAGAATACAGACACCTGCTTCATACTTGAATAATTAATTTTCTCCCATAACATCATCATCATATTCGATTTAACGTCTGCTAATTTCGGCAATATATCGACGTTGGTCTCCACCTCCTGCAAAATGCTTACATGTTTCCCTGCACTGTCTGTCGCAGAGCTGTTAGGTGTAAACGCGACTGAAGCACATCACCTAACCTTGTGTCTGACCTCCTGCAGAAGAGGCAAATAAAGATATGCAAATTAGTTATGTGTCTCCATCGTAATGAGAAGATAAGTAACAGCGCCACCTTTAGTGGCAAACAATTTTCACCAATCTACAAATTAGGCAAGAGGACATAACTCTCTGCTGAAACTGTTAATGGGCTCAATTCAATTTCAGAGGAGTCTCCTTTCATTCTGGTTTATTTCTTTGTTATATTTAGTGATTTATTTATAGTGCAAACTATGGCGTTGTTTTACAATTTGTCATTGTGCTGTTGAAAGTTTTAGGCAGACATACATACATTTAAACAGACAGGTGAGATTTATATTATAGACTAGCGGGGTTACCCGGCGTGGCCCGGGTGTTTCGAGGTGTGTGTAGAGGGGGGATTTAAAGAATAAGTGAAGTAATAACCTTGTGTAAACTTTTAAAAAATCGGAAAAACCAAAACAAAAAAACAGCGAACCAACGTAAAACTTCTTTAAAAACATTGGAAAAACAAAAACCGAAAAGTGTGTATGTGTGAGGGGGGGGGGGATGAACTTGTTCAGAAAAACAAAAGCGAAAAAAAAAAACAGCGAAAAGCGAAAAAATGGCATAAATAACCCTGTTTCAATATGAAAAGTTTAAAAATCGAAAAAAAAAAAAATTATCTGATACCTCAGATCGAACCTGCAATCTTAAGATAACGACACTGTCACTTTAACCATTGTGAGATGAACGCGTGGGCGAATGTAAGTCGGTTTTTATAATATTTAAACAAATGCAAGGGACAAAGCTATCTTGTCATAAAGGAACGATTTTTTCCACCCCTCCCTGTAAAAAAGCGAGCTTTTGAGGATGAAGGAATGTATGTTTTTAGCCAATTTTTCGATATATGTCGTCGTAAGATTCGAGCTTCAAAATTATACCGTCTAGTGAAAATCCGTCGCCTCTGTCGTAAACTTTTGGCAGACATACAAACACACATTTTCGCTTTTATAAATTACTAGCAGGGCTACCCGGCGTTGCTCGGGACGGTATAAACAATGAAAAAACAAAAGCAGATATTGAACATATGTTTTATTCTTAGGGGAGAGGAATCTTTCATCTCAAGTTTTAGCGTTACAAACAAACATTTGTCTTTTATATATATAGATAATGACAGGTTTTTTGGGCCCCCCCTCGAAGATAACTGATCAGTTGACCAACTTCTAGTGGTCCGTTTGACGTGAAATTTCGATATTTGTCATCCGGGTGATGGGGCTTTGATATGATACCAGATTTGTCAAGTTTGGTTCCGTCTTTCAAAAGTTTTAGCGTTACAAACAAACATACATACATACACACAGACGTTTGGCTTTTATATATATAGAAGATACTAGCGGGTGTACCTAGCATTGCCCGGGTGTTTGGAGGTGTGTGTGTAGAGGGGGGGGGGGTAAAAAATAAGCGAAGTAATAACCCTGTTTAAACTTTTTTAAAAAAATCGGGGAAAAAAACAAAAACCAAAAAAAAAAAGGAAAAAACAACAAAAAAAAAAACACAGCAAAAAGCGAAAAAAATTGGTATAGATAACCTTGTTTCAATATTAAATGTTTAAAAATCGAGAAAAAAATATATCTGATAACTGGGAGTGAATCTGAAATCTTAAGATAATGACGCTGTCACTTAACCCACCGTGCTATAGACGCGTGGGCGAAAGCAGGTCGGTTTTTATAACATTTAAACAAATTCAAGTACAACGTCTTTTTCGTGTGTCGACGCATGCGTAGAAGCCATCTTGTCATGAAGATACGATTTTTTTCTTTACCCCTCCTGGTAAAAACGGGTCTGGTTGAGGGTGAAGGAATTAATATTTTGGGCCAATTTTTCGATATTTATCGGGCGAAGGTTCGAGCTTGAAAATGATACCTATCTGGCGAAAATCCTTGGCATGTGTCAAAAGTTTTTGGCGGACATACAAACACACACACACACACACACAATTTGCCTTTTATATATATAAACTAGCGGGGGGGGGGTACCAGGCGTTGCCCGAGTGTTTGGAGGTGTGTGTGTGTTCGGGTGGGGGTGGGGGGTGTTAATCAAAACATAAGAATAAGCGAAGTAAAAAAAACTAAACTAAAAAAACAAAAAAAAGAAAACAGAAAAACGAATGTTAAAACTGCTTTAAAAAATCTGAAAAATAAAAACCAAAAAAAAAGACACGTGAAAAATGGGTTAAATAACCCTGTTTCAATATTAAAATTTAAAAAATCGAAGAAAAAAAAAGACATCTCATACCACGATTCAAACCCAAAATGTTTAGATAATGAGGCCGCGCTCTAAGCAACTGAGCTAAGACGATGTAGACGAAATTAGGTCACTTTTTAAAATCTTTAAACTAAATAAGGTTCCGATGTCATTTGCGCATGCGTAGAACCGAACTCGTCATGAGAGGAGGGTTTTTACTGCCCCCCCCCATAGTAGAAAAGTGATGATTTCAGGGTGAAAAAATTAATGTTTTTGGCCAATTTTTCGATATTTGTCGTGCGAAGGTTGGAAGTTTAAATGATACCAATCTGGCAAAAATCCATGACCTGTGTGGAAAGTTTTTGCGAGACATACAAACACACAAACACACATACATACACACATTTTCGCTTTTATATATATAGACTAGCAAAAATACCCGTCGTTGACTGGGTTCAAAAACAGCCTACAGAAAATCGACTCTGATTTATGAAAGTACTAGCGGGGGGTACCCGGCGATGCCTGGGTGTTTTGAGGTGTGTGTGGTTTTGGGTAAATCAAACTAAACTAAAATTAAAAAAAAAAAAGTTTTGGTAGGTGAGTATGAGGATTGAACCCAAACCCTTGAGGCAAAGTTGGAAATTAGTGTGTGAAAAAAAAAAAGTGCAACATTACCATTGGGCCACCGCAACACACAATGGAGACACGTTTGAATTTATTTATTTAACTATTAAAAACATGTGTCCGCAATAAAAGTTAACTCTGCTGCTTCCATTTGACCTAATTAAGAAGGTCAAATAGAAGTCACGCAGTTAACTTTTGTGAGGCAGCGTTTGGGTTTGTTTACACTAATTTGACTGTTTTTTTCCACAACAGATGTTGGAGAGGGGGAAAACAGCTCCCAATTGTCCAGATTGAATAGCAATTGTCTGATATACAACATTGATCAAAGCTGATTGCTTCTGGACGTTTCCTGGTGCGATTGCCAGGAACGGTGTCTTAGCTTTGAATTAGTTTCGCTTTTTATACAAAAAAGCCTAATCAACATGCGAGAAGCCAAAATAGCAATAATTTTGTAAAAGTCAATGTAAATAAATCTAGATGTGACACGTGTTCTCAAATCCTAGATATTATTATCTAGGACCTATATAAACAGTTGTAAGCGATAGTAACGAACCCGGGACCGTGTGCGAGAAACGCCTTTGCCAGACATACACGAAATGGTCACACACATTTTGCCTTTTATATATATAGACTAGCGAGGGGGGTGAGGTACCCGGCGTCGCCCGAGTGATTGGAAGGGGGGGGGGTTAATGAAAACCTAAGAATAAGCAAAGTAAAAAAAGAAAACATAAAAACGAACGTTAAAACTTAAGCGGGGGGGCGGGGTAATCAAAGCATCGAGAAAAAAATCTAACGTAAGGCAAACGAACGATGTTAAATGTAAAAATCGAAAAAACAAAAAGAAAGAAAAACGAACGTCAAAACTACTCCCCCCCCCCAAAAAAAAAAAAAACATGTGAAAAATGGCTTAAATAAGCCTGTTTCAATATTAAAATTTAAAAAATCGGTGGGTACCCGGGTGTTTTTGGGTGTATGGTCGGGGGTGGGGATGTTAATAAAAACCTAAGAATAAGCGAAGTAAAAAAAGAACAGAAAAACGAACGTTACGTGAAAAATGGCTTAAATAGCACTGGTTCAATACTTAAATTTAAAAAATCAAAAAAAAAAGAAAAAGGCATCTCACACCACGATTCGAACCCAAAACGTTTAGATAATGAACCAACGCTCTAACCAACTGAGCTAACACGACGTACATGAAATTTAGTCAGTTCTTCAACTATGTAAACTAAATCAGGTCATGACGTCATCTGACGCATGCGTAGAACTGGGTGATGGAGCTTCAATATGATACCAATTTTGTTAATTTTTGTTCTGTCTGTCAAAAGTTTTTAGCGAACACACATACAAACATACATACATACATACACACATTTTCGCTTTTATATTTATAGAGATAGAAGATGTACTGCTTTCAACATATCCTCTGATATTATGATAATAATAATCTTAAAGAAAATCCTCGGGTGTAGAAACCAATTTGTGGAACTGGTTATCCCTTCTCTCTTTTTCCTTACCAATTTGTGAATAAGACTTTGTCAATGCATCCAGTTTTCGAGAGAGCAAAAGAGAGATTTTAAATGCCTATTTTTCAAACGGTGTGGGACCTCCTAGTTACAAGGTGATCTTTCTTTCGTCCTATCTTGTGTCATTCTAAACTGTGTTTGGCACTTGAAAATGTTTAATTTGCTAGAATCAATTGGCACAATAGTAATTCGAGTGTACAGAATTCATAACACTTTTATCTCGGAGATAAAGAAAGCAATTATATAGAAGCCACCCCTCCTTGAAATTGCTGTGGAACAAAAAGAGATCCAGACAAAATAAGAATAGAGAAACAAATATTTTGTTTGTTGATTGTATCATGAATTGTGTTGCATTGCCAACTGGTATTTATTTTTCTTTCCATAAACAAAACCAAATGACATATTGAACCATGTGTCCGTGCTGTGTTTATCCTTCAAGAGACATAAAACATTTTATCATTTATCACCATTAAGACAAGAAGCTGTTCCACGTGCAACATCTGGTATCTGATAAATATGTTTCGTACAAACTTATTCCTCTTATATAGCAATAAAATAATGAGACAACTTAATGTCTGTATTTGTGGCATGGTCCTTGGCCTGCTTCGGGCCGATTTAAGTTGATCATAGCGTCTTTGGGTATTGCCAAAAACCACGAAACTGACAATTAATATAAACTGTCTATAGATTGTTATGGTATAGTAAAGAAAACAAACCAAGGATGTATATACAGACGTGCATGAAAACAAATGAAACATTGACAGAATAGAAGGGTCACCAGTTAGCAAGTGCTAATCTCTATCTTTCCTATTATGTGAAAGGAATTTTGTCTTTGTGTGTGTGGGTGTGTGTATGAGTTCGTTCCCTATGGACTCGAAAACGGCTGAGCTGATTTTTATGAAATTTTACACAAAGGTACATTATGTGCCTGGCAGTGTTCTTAGGTAGGTTTTTGTATCAGAATCTTGTTGATAAGTATCAATAATTGGAATAATCCAATGAAAATAGGAACAGGCGATTTTGACCAAAGTTAACACCTTACACAGCCTAACATCACACGTGCATTTGAGAAGTTTTATTACCACACAAGCCGAAAGGCACAACGTATAAAATCAACAGTAGGTTCTTTGATATGGCAGGCGCACATTCAAAATGAATGGTTCTGTCTAGAGCATAATTGAACCATGATACATGACTTTTTCATTTTAATCTTTAATTCAAGCCATTATATATAAAAAATAATTTTATAAAATCAACAGTAGATTCTCTACAGTGCAATATAGACTACAATATATTGTGGACTAAGTCACTGAAAGATGCATGTGCAGCTTTCTCTCAGTAGACCACTATGGGCCCCTAACTAGAGGAGGCAATCAATCGACCTTTTGACCTTAATCTTGAAAAGACTAAGAAAATGGGTAGGAGGGAAACAGCCATCAGGAAGAGAGTTCCACAGGCTTGCATTTCTAGGAAAGAAGCTACTTGAATAGGGAGCTGTATTACAATGATTTATTAAAACAGCGACTTGATAGATTACTAGATTAACAAGTCAAACAAGCTGGAACAAAGGAAGCAAGAAATAGATCAGACAGTTCTGAAAAACACATGCCATTATAGTATTCATAAAAGTGTCTGAGGCTAGCAACATCACGTCTGTGAGAAAGAGATTGAAGAGAAGAAGAAAGGGCAATACCAATCAAATTAAAGAGATGTTTCTGCACCTTATGAAGAACCTTCAGATGAGACGAAGATTCACCTGCCTAAATGTGACAAGAGTATTCAGGTTTAATTTATAAATCAGCCAATGTGCTAGGTGATCTATATTTTTGATCTAGGTTGAGAATCTGGAAATGTTTCTATTATTTTTCATAATCAGTTTCATTAACTTCTTGAGTATTGTTGCAATTAAACTTATTTCCCTTATCTTTCTTGTAACTTGCATTTGATTTCCTCTTCTTTTTCTGTGATGGCCTTCACCTGATATTTGTTAAGTCAGTTCCATATATTGCATTTCACTGTTCCAAGCAACGTTAGCTCCTGTAAATGTTCAGCCAATCATATTTCCAGTATGATGTTGGCAGGAACTCTAAATTCGACTTCACAATGGCTAAATAGATCCTCAGCTAATCACTTTGACATTTTTCTCCAGCCACAAAGCAAAGTTTAGATTACCTTGTTGATCGGCTCTTATTTTGAATGGGAGGGAGGGGCTGTCTTCTCAAAGCATGTCTGAACCAGTGGATTATTTGGCTTCATCTTGGATTTGTTCAAGTTTGTGTTTGGTTTTAGTTTGATTGATCTGTTTTAGAGCATATCAACCCATTACAGATTATTGAATGCTGAAAAGTAACACCCGTTGTAAAAGGTCACTTGCATCCGATTGATTATTCGACCAATGGCTGATGGGAAATTTCTGCTTCATATCTTTGCCAATAGCTATGAGTGCATAGCTAAACATAATAAATAAAAAATGACTTGAACTAGACTTAAACTCGACATAACTCATAGTTTGTGCTAGGGTCCTTCATACAAATCACATATCATCAAACGTGCTTTTATCAAAATGAAAAAAAAAAGCACACAATTTCAATCAGATGACAATAACATTCAATTAATAATTTAATCACATAATCAAATTATAATACTGAACCTTATAACATTGTGCTTTAATCAATAATTTAATGGGAAAATCAAATTTTAATACTGAACCTTATAACATTGTGCTTCAATTAATAATTTAATTTAATTCAACGACATGACATGATCAAATTGTAATAAAGTAAAAATTAGATCTTGTGACTATCACTGCCCTGATTTTGTATTTTTGTTCCTACATTCCATGAGCGATGTTTCTGATAAAGGGATAAGAATGGCTATTTTGTAGGGTGAGATCTCTCCATCTAACACTTATCAGTGACTAGTTTTTTTGTTTTTTTATCTTGATATGGTAGTTGTTTTTTTTTTTCTAGCTCCTTACATCAAGTGGCTATATACTTTGTTTGGATCAATATCCATTAAAAAAATTTTTTTAATTAAATTTAACTGCTAGAATCCTATTAAAAAATAATTTGGTAAAATAAAAAAAATAGAAACAAAAGTAAATAGTAAAAAATAATAATTTAAGTAAATACTTAAAAATAATAATTTAAAATTATGTTTTTGAAATTTTGAGATGAGGATTCATTATTTGAACTATTGTTCGCATCTTAAGTGTTATCTACACAACGTTTTGACTAATATAACCTCCGACCTTCTTCAGATGTATCTTGTTAAACTTGGGTGTCGCAGACAAAATGCAAGGTAAAATTGAGTTGTAAGTGACACTCCTCTGAAGGTTGACTCAATCTTAAGGTTCAATCTTAAGTGCGGGGTGATACTAAGAATGCAGTTGTGAATTACTTAGGATTTCTATCCAGTCATGACTGACAAAATGAGAACATGATAATTCTATGGATTAAATAAAGGGTTTTGTTGGAAATTCTGTGCAGATTCCCAGGTTAGAGTGTTGTGTGATGGTGTACTTAAAAGGGGTCTGTTGTGTAATGTATACCATAGCACCATATGTCGGTATCTGTACTTGGGACGAAGGGCTTATCCTGATGTGTATATGTGTCACTAAATGTCTATTCTTCACTATTTGAACCCTAAGTTATGTTGTGGCTGTCTATTTATGCTATATTTATATCTAATTGTTCATATGCGGCGGGGGGGGGGGAGGTGATACATGTATTTTGGACATACCTTAATTTCATGCGTTGTTGATCTTGTCCACCTGGAATTCATGTTCTTGGAAGGGAGGCTGGAACCTGTTTGGACGAATATTCATTCACTTCCAAGAACGTTGATTGGTTTTATATAATTTTTATTCACTTTCCAGGTGTCAATCGCAGAAGAATGGAAAGTGAATATCTTTGCTTGCGTAGTTAATTTTAGGTCTCAATTCTAAGACACATCAGCTCCCCCTCCCCAGTGAAGGAGGGACGACCTGTTAACCGTCCACTCTGCTCAACATTCAAATTCCAACTCCAATGATCTCCAGCTAATCTGATCCGCGTAACTCATACGTAGATCCGTCAGCTGACCAGATACTTCCTGAAAATTTGTCTAGGATCCAGCCCTGCCATATTTTGACAGCCTTTTATCAACATTCTTCATAGTCATCTCTTGTTTATCTCTCCAGTTAGATAGATAGATAGATAGATAGATAGATAGATAAATACAGAAAGAAATAAATAACTAACAAATACTTTCTTGTTTTGGCCTACTACCTAACAAGAGAAGATACACCTGAAGACGGTTGGAGGTTATATCAGCCGAAACATTATGAAAATACAACTCAAGATGAGAAAAGTCGTTGTAATAATAATAATAGTTCAACTTTTTATTTTTGTTATCCAATATGATTAACAATAAATCATAATATAATCAGTCATTTGACCAGTCCTATTATTTACATACAAGCAATACAATTCTGCTTATTCAAAGAAGTGTGGGCATGAAAGACAGAGAAAAAATACTTTATGTGATTGGAGAAAACTGGGTTCAATTTGGACATCAGCCAATTTTAGTCTTATTCAAGTGAAACATTGAACTGACTTGTTGACTTTGGCAGCATTCACCCCGGATGGGTTGAGATGGCTCTTCTTATAGAACACACAGCATTTGGATTAATGTAAGTACAATGGTTCACAGCAGCCAAAATAAAAATAGTTACATGCAGCCAGTCTCGGGACCAGTACTGAACACTGTAGACCAAAACTAGGTTTGACATTGGCTTCGATAGTGAGTATCTTTGCCAATCTTGAAGTGGTTCTGGAACTATTCTTCATGAAGGAACTCTCTCCTACATAGCATCCAGATTTGTGTATTGGAGATAAAATGCTGTCTGATAAATGGAACTTAACAGCGTGATTAAATAGATCGGATAAGATTTGAACTTGACATGGCTGATTACATAATTTGTATTGGGATCCATTACACCAATCAGAAACCACCCAACACGTGCTTTTCTGAAAATGAGAAAAATAGATAATTTAATTTAAAAAAAAAAATCATTAAAAGAGAACTAATCTGCTAAGCAATATTAAAAATTTGAGTAAATTGTGAAAGATAAAAAATTGTGAAGTTTCTAGAATTTTTATCTAAAGATTGAGTATTTGTACTATTTGGACTACTGTTCTCATCTTGAGTGCTATTTTTATGCAAGGACTCGTGATATGGTGGATAAAGTACTTGGTAAAATTCAGTTGTAAATTTACACTCTTCTGGAGGTTGAAGGATCAATCCTCAGTGCGAGCGACACTCAAAATACAATTGCACATTACTTGGGACTTTCATCCAGTGCAGCCATAGCCGAGATTGAACTTACTATATGAGTTTGTAGTTTAATTTAAGTCTTGTTGGTAGCTGAATACTTGATGCTTCACCAGGGCTATCAAGGGTATTTTTTATCGTGATGCCATCACTATATAGGGTGCTTACCACAGCTTAAGAGAATCCCATCTACCCTCGAGAGAAGGATAGACAGTGCCAGTTTTTCAGCCTGGTATTTTACCTCACAGTACATATAGCTCCTTGCCTTCCCAAATGATCATCCGTCTGGTACACGTTGCTTAACTTCAATGATCTGGCAAGAACCGGTGTGTCAACATGATTGCGGCGTATATAGGACTTGGGACTTCCACCCAGTCATAACTGATGGAAGGAGAGCATGCTATCCCCCGTGGATTAAATAAATTTCACACAGATTTCCGAGTTTGACAGAAGATTTCCGAGTTTGATATGACTGACCTAAAGAAGGTCAGAAGTTGCATCGACTGAAGCATGAAAATAACATTCAAGACAAGAACGGTAGTACGAAGAATTCCAAATATACAAAATCATTTTTAATGTGTCGTTTTGATAAAGTGGCCAATGTTTTAGAGCATAATATTGATTATTCAATCAAAGGGCAATAAAAAAAATTTTCTTATGATTTGCTCACAATTTGGGCGGAGGGGGGGGCGGTACTGGTCATTGTTAAATCAACAAGAAGAGTTTTGTGTAATGAAACATCTGTTAGTTTTTAAAGATTTTTGTTTATTTTCGATAAGGATTGGCATATTTATTTTCTTACTCTTTTTGGGATTTGTCAACAGAAGACTAGGGGAGTTGAACAGCAAGATCTTCTGTTATACATACATACATAAATTTAAACAGACAGGTGAGATTTTTTATATAATAGATTTCATTTATTAACTTGAATCTCTTGATGTTCCATAAATTATGTCCGATTTTTCAACTCCTTTTCAAAAGTTTAAATTTCTGTTTTTGCAATGTTTTTATTTTCAAATCAAACTTTTACATGTTAAATAATTAGTGTTCTTTAATATATTTCCAATAATTTGTTTTAGAATACAATTTCAAACATGAACCTTTACTAATAAAGCATATCGACCTTATTTTTGTAGAATGCAATTTTAGAATAGAATTTCCAAACACATGAATCCTTACTAATGGAGATATAAAAAAAAAGAAGAAATATGTATACTTTTTTATGGTCACAATGGTTTCCCCAAAATGTTAATATCGATAGAATGTTCTACAAGTAATTGAATAGTACAAGGTGGAATGATAAAATTGTCGCCCTAGTAAAGACGACATGATTCCATTTCCATTTGATGAAAACCAGTTTTCTTTTTTTGCTACACGCCATCTGTTGGCTACTTAAGTACAAGAGCGATAGGAGCCTTTTATCATGTCTGAAAGTAACACAATGTTCAACGAGCGAGATTGGAGATGCGCTGCTGTACCACTCGTGCTTTCTACCGATCTAAATTATGACAACGGGACCATTGCCAGCACCCTCAAAATACAAATCCAGATAGTTCAACGCTTGAGAGCACAGCTCAACAAAGTTTCTGGCCGCTGTTATGGCCTTAGGTGTGGTTTCAAGTGAGGGCCACATCATGCCATCTCACATCTTCGAAGTTAGCTTGAAAGTTAACATCAATGTGTATCTGGATGTGCTAAAGCGTGTGATGATCCCCTGGTGCAATCAGTTGGCCGCTGGCAGACACTGGGTGTGACAGCAGGACTTTGCGCTGACCCACAAGTCCAAAGAGACCTAGCTTGGCTTCAGAAGGAGTGCTATAACTTTGTGTTCTTCTCTCACTGCCCCCCTCCTCCACCCTAAACCTGCTGAAGTACTTCGTTTGGTCATACGTCGAGAACATCACCAACATGACCTCTCACAACACCAAAGCAAACCTGATCGCTGCCATCTGCCGAGTATTCGCCGAGCTCCTGCTGGCTCTTGTGAAAAGTTAGTTTTGGACCCGTATTGAGGCGGTAATTGAGGCTGAAGTTGGCTACACTGAATAGTGTCAGCTCTACTACATAATAAAGTTACCTAAATTTATTTTTTCAATAAAAGTTTTAGATAAAGCTGTAGTGTTGTTTTCTACAGGGCGAAAAATTTATCACTTCACTCTGTACAAAGTTGGTATTTAAAATATCTATCAGTCATGAGAGCCTAAAAGATGAACAAGGAAAATATAAGGTGGATCTTGAAGTAGTATTTATTTTATTTATTTATTTTACATACTTACATGAAGTGGTTTCATGCCTTGTCTGGGGGCGACCCCCCCCTTCCTTCCCAAAAAAGTAGAGGACGGTCATGCACTCTTGACCATGAATTTTAAAAATTAATTTGCAAACAAAACTCATGTCCAAGAAATGTTTAACACACTTGTTGCCAATATTTCAACAGTATCTGATTATCTGCATCAAATCGTTGAGGTGAAAAGTCTAAATGAATGAGTCACACATGAATCGCTTATCTTTTAAACAATCAATTATTATTCAAGATAAATCAATCCATCTGATAAAGCCGTCAGATTAGAACACATTTCTTGTTTAGTTAATTGGAGATTGTGATAATCCATTTCTGAACACTTCCCACCCTAGAAACTGCAACATATAATCGGCAGTGAGCTAAGCACGAAGTTGAGATATCTAAACCAATTGCTGTAAAGAAACCTGCCTTAAGCCTTAACGCACAGCTTACATAGAGATTGCACATGCTTATGTCAGAAGCGGAACAAAGAATTTTACGCCATAAAAACGTTTTCAAGTTAGCATTTTTGATATTGCTTCCTAACCTAAAATTGGGGGTATGCTTTCCTTAATCTGTATCTTTCAGAATATCTTGAACAGTGCAGCCAATTTCTTCATACACTTATGACAGTAGTTTCCAAACTTTTTTACATGACGTCACACTATTGAGCTCTTAAAATTCTCACGACACACCTATCATAAAATTTTTTTTAAAAAATCAATATTTTCTACTCATAAAGCCTTTTTATGCAATAAAATAATAAAAATAGTTTAGCCTGAAGGTTAGGAGGATTAGTAGTAAGATGTTTTTTCATCTAATTTGAAACCATTGTTTCATTAGACAACGTTTGGCTGCACATAACGCACAGTGGATAAGGAATGTTGGGAATTCAGATTTCAAGTAATTATCACTATACAACCGGTAAACTTTTTATAAATAAAGTTATAGGATTATTATTGTCATTATCACGTTTTCTTTTTTAAAAATTTGTCCATAATTAAGGGTGAATTGAATCTAAAGTTGAACAAAATAAATCCATGAATTTTTATCACATTCAACCATGTTTTTTATTTATATTTTTTTTATTTTTCCATTTCAAACCTTAAATTACAACATTTAAATATCAGATACGAAATACCTACAGAGACTTTCACCGGCTGAAGCTACCGGTGTCTGTTTCTTATCCCTTTTAGTTGCCTTTTTCAAAATTCTAATAGCTTTCCAGCCATTTATTCACTGTATTTAGAATCTAATCAGTATTAATGGCATATCGTTCATCATCTTCTTCTACTACTTGTGTTTATTTCTCTTGATTTTGGGTTTATGTACGATTTTATGGTTCCAATGCTTTGCAAAAACTTGTTGAACGTTGATAATCATTGCAACATTTTTTATCAAAATAGGATTCTATCATTTTCTCTGTTATTATGCAATGTTTGTTGAAAATTATGCAATGTTTGTTGAAAATTAGGCAAGTAAAAGAACTCAGTTACTAATTATACTAATGGTAAGAAATATTTAGTAACAAGTATTAAAAATTACTTAGCAAGTCTTGTTAGATTATTCTATAGTTGAATAATAACATTTGTGCACTTGTGCAATAGTACTTATTTCGCAATTACATGACATCTTTAATAGAAATAACATTTATATTACAGCTTGGTATCTCAAGCTTCATAAGACTTGGGATATAGTCCAATTTTTTATGTGGACCATTACAAATTTTGCATGAACCCCCGATTGGCGACCATTACTTTAGATACTGACAGAATTAGAAATATTTTATTATTTTACAAAAACTTGCTTGTACAGATTTTTTTCTTTTTAGAATTTTTTTTTTTTTTTAAATGAATAATTTTATTTTCCGAAAAAGTTATATCTGAAATGTTACAAAAAGGAATAATCAACAAAGACAAAATTAATGTCACAATTGGGTTCTTCGTAAAATTTTTATTTTGATCTTGATATAGAGGTTTATTTTTAATTGCATCCCTGGGTAGAGAGAAAACCAGATTCCTGAAACCAAATGGAATTTCCATGAACAGAGGTTTCTTTATAAATAATCAACAAAGACAAAATTAATGTCACAATTGAGTTTTTTGTGAAAACTTTAATTTTATATTGATTTTTTTTATTTTTTGATTCTTTGAATAACTTTTTCTCAATTTGAATGTTGTATTCACAACGTTTCGGTCGATATAATCTCCGACCTTCTTCAGGTGTATCTTGTTAAATTTGGAAATCTTTTGTAATGGCCCGTGTTGCCGTGAATAGAGTACTTGGTAAAATTAAGTTGTAGAGTTACAACTTTTCTGGGTTGAAGGTTCAATCCTCAATACAGGCAATACTCAAAATACAATTGTGAATGCTTAGTCATGGCTGATAGAATGAGAGCATACTACCCCCCCCCTCTGGATTGAATAAAGTGTCCATTTGAAATTCTATGCAGATTTTCCAAGTTCAACAGAAATATTCCAGAGTTTAACAAGATACATCTGAAGAAGGGTGGAGGTTACATCGACTGAAACGTTGTGCAAGATGAGAGCAGTAGTCCGAAGAATCCAAATGATACGAATAATCAATCGTCATCTCAAAAATCGATAAACTTGATATCGAAGTTTTTTGGGTTTCTTTATTTGCATTCTTGGGTAAAAGACAAACAGGTACCTAAAATCAAATGGATATTTCCATGAATAGAGTTCCTTTCTAAGAAATTCTCATTCGTGGAAAACTTTGCCATGTGGTTGCTTCTCTACAGACTACGCCATGGTTGTGTTCAGGTCTTATGTAAGTCTTGTCCTCGAGCAACTTTTGACTTTGGATAATAGTGATTTATTAGGGAAAAAAAATGCGTTAAAAATATTTGATTTGAAAAATGTAATTAAAAAAAAATTTTTATAAATGATTCTCAAAATTGAATCTGTTCGATGACTTATCCGACCACTTAATGTAATTGAATTTTATTTGGAACTTTTGGAAACCTCGTCTGGACAAACAATCGCAGGTAATAAATTGATGTTATCCAGTTTTGTTGGCAGGCATAATGAAAAGAAAACAATATTTGACCGATAAATTAATGCACAAAAAAAAAAAACGAACTTTAGCATTTTTATTGATTCGTCTTTTATTTCTTTTATATGTTTCTTTTCAATGTTGAAAAGAAAGACATGAATATTATAAGCCTTAGTTTAAAATATATAAATCTTGTAGCTTTTTAATTCATTTTTTTCCCATTATCAGGAGGATTAGACCTTCTTCCTTCACTGCATCCACAATAGTCTCAAGTCATCATCAATTCTAACTGTCCATCTTATTGCAAAAAAAAAATCGTTTGGAACTTGAATCTACTTTCTGCTGGTGGCGAATGCAGGCACAACAATGATGATCTCTTTCTCTCTCCCTCTGTATATTTCTTTCTTTCTCTCTCTTTTCTGTATCTTTCTTTTTCTCTCTCCCTCTGTATTATTCTCTCTCTCTCTCTTTCCTTCTGTATCTTCTTCTCTCTCTCTCTCTCTCTCTCTCTCTCTCTCTCTCTCTGTATCTTCTTCTTCTCTCTCTCCCTCTGTATCTTTCCCTCTCTCTCTCTCCTTTAACGCATCCAAAACTAAGCTTCTATCTTTTGATAAATGACAAAATGTATATATTGTTGTTCATCTTACCAATGCTCTGCACTCCACTTGACCCCAATTGATATGAATGGCTCTCATCTCGATGAAGCTCTTTGCTTCGACAAGCTTCTGACCTTCACTCCTGACTTGAAATGGAAGATTTGCATCAAATTTGTTGCCTGGAAAAATGATTCTGTCATTCTACCACTGGAAAAATAACTGTATCATTCTACCACTGGAAAAATGACTGTGTCATTCTACCACTGAAAAAATGACTGTATCATTCTACCACTGGAAAAATGACTGTATCATTCTACCACTGGAAAAATGACTGTATCATTCTACCACTGGAAAAGAAAATAAATACTAACAGCAACCGATATATAAATGGCAAAAAGTCTACATTCCAAACTCTAAAATGTTGTTCATCTTACCGTTTATTTCTTTCAGCATGTTAAAATGTTCAATTTTTGACAGCACCTGTTTCATAGTGTAAAAACAATCATATAATTATGATGTCAATTTTTAATATTTTCTGCCCTGACTCATCAGAAGAATAAGAACTCATTAACTTTAAAACAGAATAAAAAGAATATGAGCATGATTATATAAATCTGAAAAAATCGGAAGAGTAGTTGAAATTGTGTTCTATGATATTTCGGCCATTGGCTCAATGTTGCTTAACTTAAGTGATTTAACACCATATTTAAGCAATTGGCATGAATATCATAAAAAATAATTGCAACTACTATTCCGATTTTTTTCGGATTCATGTAATAATACCATATTCTTTTTATTTTCTTGTAAAGTGATATAATTATGATTGTTTCTGCACTACGAAACCGATACTGTCAAGAATTGAACATTTTAACATGCTAAAAGAAATAAACAGTAAGATGAACAACATCTTGGAATTTGGAGTACATACTTTTTGTCATACATTTACTATAATAATTAAATACCTACAGACACTAGTATTTCATCCTATCGGGAATCTTCAGTGCAGGGTGTCACGATTAACACCAGCTGATATATTCGAACCCGGCAGCACAAGTCATCTCTGGCTTGATTAGCAAGGACCGTGTGTGTGTGTGTGTATGTATATATATATATATATATATATATATATATATATATAGGTTCCTGTTATACCACCGAAATTAAGCAATATTGAGCCTGGTCAGTACCAAAATAGGTGACCATTTGAAAATTCTAGGTGTTGTATGTGCTCTCCGCTTATCTCTCCACGGTTTCCTGTCATACTGGATTTTTTATTGCCACCGGACTCAAGCAGTGCCAATTCAGGAGAGGTGTGCTTGAGGATTGCACAACCCTTGCCTCACAATTACACATGCTCCAAGTCTGAGTAGTCTGAACAATCCAAAGAGGGGTGGGAGAACTGCAAAAATATATAATGAAAAAAAATAGAGAAAAAAAAAACACATCTGTCATACTTATAAGTATTTTCCATGAATATTACCCTGGCATATTCCGGTAGCTTATGTAAATCGCCGAGATATGGCAAAACTCTCAGCCAATGCAGCAGTATTAATAAATTAAAAAAATATATTTTAATTGGGCAAAAATTTAAATCCTTAAAAATAAATTATTTCAGTAAAGCCATGACAATGAATTTAACAGACTTAGAGATTATGCTATAGTTGCTGTAAAAGAAATTCTCCTCATTTTGCCAGGAATGAAAATTAATCAGAAATACACGTGGTCCCCAGACATTGTAACTGTTCAAAATTTACAAAAAAAAAAAAAAAAAAAACATTGTCATAAAAATTTTTTGTAAGCAGTTTTCCTCCAAAACAACCGCCTTAAGACAGTAAGATTTTTTCTGAAAATAAATACTAAAAACACACAAAAAATGCATGCTTTCATTTGTTGCTACACGTTACAAAAAATAAAATATTTATTCATGAAATTTACCGCAGATTAATATTTTTTATTGTATTATGAAATTTGATTTAAAAAAAAATCTGTTTATTTTTATTATGATTGTATTTCCATTTTCTTCCTTGAAAGCACTTATGTTAATAATTTTTTAATGTATAAAACAAATATATATATATATATATATATATATATATATATATATATATATCACAAAGAACACTAAAACGCTCTTTTGCTGAACCAAACATGGCTAAAGAATATACTATCACTAATGCCGATTAAGAGAGCACTCCCTCTGTTCATGAAAAATAACCTTTATCGTAATATTTGCATTATATTTCCTAAAACCTTTCAATCATTTTTATTTTGAAAATGTGATTATATTTGATATTAATATTGGCCATATTTTGAAAAACTACTATAATTCGAAATATTTGCAAAATAATATATATATATATATAATGCTGATTGGATGATGGTTTAGCTTTGTTGGAGTATATCAATAAATATTTATTCATGAAATTTCATTTAAAAAAAAACTTTTTTATTATTGTATTTCCCATTTTCTTCATTGGAATTACTATACAATAAATATTTTCGATCATGATGTTTTTTTTTTTAGCGTTTTAAAACTTGATCAGTGATTTGCATATCCCAGTGGTTGACATAAACATTTGAAATATGCCAGTGCAACAGCCACAGAAAAACGTGTTGTTTTCAGCATAAGTAGCTGCTTATTATATTTGGGTTATGCTTATTAATATTATTTTGCTCGGAGCTTCAGACTTTTTTTTTTCATTCAGTTCTTAGCATAATTTACAAAGATTGTTTCAGGAATCAAATTTGAAACAGCTGTTCTAATTATGATGTGTGATTTGTTTTTGCAGACTCTTGAAAAAAAATATTCAAATTCATGCCTAATCCACTCCCATTGTGTATTTCCAACCCGTGAAGAACCTCATTAGAAAACAGTCGACTTTTTAATTCTAGAAAAGTTTGGGAAGATCTGACTAACTTGCAATTTTTATTCTGTTTCGTCTTTACTTTTAGGATTTTTTTCATTTCCTCATCATTATTTTATATTTTAAAATAAAGAAAGGAGGGTCATTTGAATGTATCTTAAATACATCAATCCAAAAAGTGAATGGGGTTATTGATATATAGCCAGTGCATAAGATAGTTGGGAAGACCTTAAACACTTGAGCCAGTGCATAAGATAGTTGGGAAGACCTTAAACACTTGAGCCAGTGCATAAGATAGTTGGGAAGACCTTAAACACTTGAGCCAGTGCATAAGATAGTTGGGAAGACCTTAAACACTTGAGCCAGTGCATAAGATAGTTGGGAAGACCTTAAACACTTGAGCCAGTGCATAAGATAGTTGGGAAGACCTTAAACACTTGAGCCAGTGCATAAGATAGTTGGGAAGACCTTAAACACTTGAGCCAGTGCATAAGATAGTTGGGAAGACCTTAAACACTTGAGCCAGTGCATAAGATAGTTGGGAAGACCTTAAACACTTGAGCCAGTGCATAAGATAGTTGGGAAGACCTTAAACACTTGAGCCAGTGCATAAGATAGTTGGGAAGACCTTAAACACTTGAGCCAGTGCATAAGATAGTTGGGAAGACCTTAAACACTTGAGCCAGTGCATAAGATAGTTGGGAACACCTTAAACACTTGAGCCAGTGCATAAGATAGTTGGGAACACCTTAAACACTTTTAGAAAAACAGAAAATGAAATTGTTAAATCGTTGAAATTTACAATTTTTTTTACAAAACAAATATTTACGTTTTATTCTGTGCATATCCTTGGGCTTCTATCACTGACTCAATTGGAGTTTGAAAGCGCCTGTAAGCTGTGATCAGATGGTCTTTATTTATATCCTTCATTGCTTGGGTTATTGTTTCCATCAGTAAGGATTTGGTGTTATGAGGATGCTTATTAACTTCCTTTTCAATGATGCCTAACATGTAATAATCCAAAGGATTAAGGTTTGGTGAATTAGGAAGCAATAAGTTTGGTGTGACATGATCATTAAAATTCTCAGCCATCCAATCCTGGGTTTTGAGAGCTTTATGAGATGTGGCCGAATAATATATTTATGTCTCTGTTATCGTTTAGTTTGTATAACGTACAGATACCTTCAACAAACGCGGTCATATAACAATTTACTAACAGTGCCTTACAGGATGAATAAACATTTTTGTCTGCTTTGCCCCAAAACAAAGGAAGAAAATACTTTTTTTATAGTCGCAGTCTTTGATGTATTGTCCTGAATATGCTCCTGAAAATGTCGTTTTCCTCCTCCAAAAACTCAGACAATCAAATTGTTTTTCCACATTTAACATTTATTCATGGTTGTCACTCTTTGATCACGTTCCCAGCCGAATGCTTCCAAGACTACCAACTCCACTCCCAGACTTGAACTGTCTTTCAACCGATCTGTCCTTTGGCTCCTAACTCTTCTCCATATATCTCTATATCATTACTAGGGCTATGACAACAGCATATTCTTTTCATTGTTTTGACTTTCGAGTGTGTATTCATTGATATCTTATATGCTGTTATATAGAGTGATGTAGTTCTCGGTCAAATGTCTAATATATACTTGAGAGTCCAAACAATGAAAAGAATACGCTGTTGTCATAGTCCTAATCATTACCTGTAACGTGACCAAAGAATCAGTCACCTGATCTTTGTCACATATTTACATCGTAATTTTGAAAACTAAAATTCCTAAGTTTGTTTCCAACGTTTCATAGTTGTTCATCTTGCTTGATACTGAATTCCATCATGACTTAACATAATTGTTTTTCTCTTTCCCCAAGTTCCAAATCCTTTCAAAATCTTGTTTTCATCAAAATTATTTTCTATTTCATTTTTTAGCATTCAAAACATCTAAATTTCCAATAACAATGATCATAATAATAGTCGTCTAGGTTACTTGGCTATAGTATAAATCAATAAGTGTGTCTAATTATGTTGAAGTAATAAACACACACCTGAAGTTGCTGTATGTTTTTTTATTACATTTCTGAATTTTTTAGATCAGAGTTAGTTCTGTATATTATTTGTAATCTTGGACTAAAGTTCTGATCTTGAGTGGTATTATTATTTGCACAATGTTTTTGTCAATGTAACCTCTGACCTTCTTCAGGTGTATCTTGCTGAGCTCTGGGAATTTTTCTGTCGAACTCTAGAATCTGCACAGAATTTTGAATGGCACCCTTTATTTAATCCCTGGGGGTAGCATGCTCTAATTCCATGAGCCATGACTGGGTAGAAGTCATAAGCAATGTACAATTTTGAGTGTTGTCCACACTGAGGATTGAGCCTGCAACCTCCAGAAGAGTGTAACTTTACAACTGAATTTGACTAAGTACTTTATCCATTACACTGTTCATATAAGATAAAAACAATAGTCCGAAGAATCCAAATGATACAAATGGCTTTTATTAGCTTAATTTTTTTTTTCTATAATCATAAGCAAAACGAGACCATATGACACTGTGGTTGTTGGGTCATCTTATGTCGTTTAGAATTCTGAGTAGAATTATTCATTTTGTAAAATGACTTGCAAACTGGTGCATACATGCCAAACTGAATTATTTATTTATTTACAAATGCGTTGCTGGAAATGAATACATACTTTATTAATTGCTTCTTTCTATTACATAATTCAGTGGCATGCATTTATGAATTACTAAGCTTAAATAAAAAAATCTTGACGAATTAAGTCCTGTCAAGATTGGACATACGTAACGGTAAATAAAAAAGTTATTGACAGGAAGGCTGTTCAAGAATCACAAACATATTTGCATCATTGAATTGGACTTCAACTGGAAACATGCATATTCATATTTTTTAATGCAGCATACGTTGGATTATTCAGATTACTGGTAAAGTTCGCAAAAAAAATATTAATGTGCTCGGGTTACTTACCATGTTGCCAAGAATATATATTCCAAAATTCATAATGATTGGCTCATAATTTTTTTTTTTTTAATTATATCCATGTACTCTTCTAAATATTAAAATTTACTAAAATATTACTAAAATACCTATGTTACTCACCATATTTTTTTAAAAATAATATTTAATCCAAAATTAATAATGATCTGTTGATTAGTTTAGGAGATTAAAAAAAATTTTAGAAACAGGTTTGTGTAGCCATATCCCCTAAACTGTAAAATCTACAAAAAAAAAAAAAAAAAAAAATAGTACTCACCGTGTCATTTTGAAATATAAGAAAAATAAGTTATGTGAAGGGTTTCGAAAGTAATGCCTCCCGTTTTTTTTTAATTCCACCTGAGAGGATTGCATTGTTATGATGACTGAACATGCATTCATAATCTGAAAGATTCATTTCTCTGTTGCAGATATTGACGATGTGAGACTGAAAGAAAAAAACAACTGTCATGGACATTCGTTGGAAGCAGAGATGCTTCATAGAATTCCTGGCAAAAATGCATTGAGAATGGTGGTGACTATGTAGAAAAATAAATTCTAGAACACAAACGGTCACTCGTTTTAATGGTACCACCTTCGTTTTTGTAACTCTTCAATTTTTGAGTTTAAAAAAAACAGGGAGCTTTACTTTTGGAACAGCTGTCATATATTATTTCATGCGTCCACATCAAATGAAATATGATTTTTTATCTATCAATTTACAATATTTACTCCAACAGTGCTCAATATGTGAGTAGATCTATGTAGTAAGTTATAAAAATATATATCTGGAAATTAGCCTGATGGTTTCCTATGAGGATGAAACGTGGAAGATTCTGTGTAGCGTAATTGTCATATATTTTCATAACTTTGACAATGTACGTCAAACATCGTAAAACTGTATTGGCTCTGCTAATAACTATTTTAGTATCATGTTACAATCCGAAATAACGTCTAAACATCTGAAATAGTTTACTTTCATATATATCTTGCCATGTCTATAATAAATCAAATAAAATAAGTAAACCATTATCTATACTAATAAACCATTGCTTTCTATTTAGATCATAGAAATGTATTCCCATGTCTACATTTGCAGATAACCTCATTTCCACACATGCAATAACTATGTTAGTGAATCCCCACTTCACGAAATCATCGCTGTACTTCTCTTTACACTAATTTTTAAAGGGTTAAGAATCACTCAAACAACACTAGGTAAATGAGAGGAGCCACAAGAGAGGTGGCTCAGCCAAAACAAACCAAACAATAAACAGAGAGAGGCAAAAGATGAGTAAGCCGAGGAAGGCAACACAAAAAAGTAGCAGGAAGGATAGAAGGGGAGGGTAATAATTCTCCTTCACTCTCTCTTCTTCATCTCCTTCACTTTCTCTTCTTCATCTCCCTCACTCTCTCTTCATCCTCCTCTCCGTCACTCTCTCTTCATCCTCCTCTCCGTCACTCTCTCTTCTTCCTCTTCTCCGTCACTCTCTCTTCTTCCATCTTCCTCTCTCTTCTTCTCCCTTTCTTTTTCCTCTCCTTCACACTCTTCTTTCTCATCTCTGTCATGCTATTCTTCCCCCTCTCCCTCTCTCTTCTCCTTCCCTCTCCCTCTCTCTTCTTCTTCCCTCTCCCTCTCTCTTCTTCTTCCCTCTCCCTCTCTCTTCTTCTTCCCTCTCCCTCTCTCTTCTTCTTCTCCCTCATTCTCTCTTCTTCCCCTCCTTCACTCTCTCTTCGTCTCTCTCTCTCTCTCTCTCTCTCTCTTCTTTCCTCTCTCTCTCTTTTATTCCTCTCTTTTACTCTTTCTATTTTCTTCCTCTCTCTTTCTTTTCTTACTCTCTCTTCTTCCTGTCATTTTCGTTCTCTCTTCCAAGTCTGTCATGGAAGAAGGTGATGGTACTTAGTAAAACGTGCACATCATAATACTTACACTACAGCAATATTCCCAACAGACACATTGCACATAACTCAATTTTTTCTACTCACAGAAAAACACTCGACCAGTCACGGAAAAAGATGACGACACTGATGGGCAAATCTAGTTTTACACTCTTCTGCCCTAAAATCTCACCTTTGTATCAATATGTTTTTCACTGTGTTTTATGTAATATTCAAATTCTGCTCACAATCAATTGACGACCCCATCGCATTGGCACTGTGACCTACAGGTTGGGAACCAATGCAAAAAAAATTATGTCTCACCCCAAACAAGGCTTATTCTAACTAGGTGGTAAGAGGTTATTATTTGGGATTGTATCTAACAGAAGATTCTGGGAAGTTGAGTAGCGAGATGTTTGTTAACATTACACTTAAACTTCTGCATGTCCCGGAAGCAAGAAACCGGGAGGGAATTCCAAATTCTGGCAGTCTAAGACAGGAAACTATCAGAGCAGAAAGTTTTCCTGCACTTAGGGAACTCAAGAATAAAGGGGTGGGATTTTGTGGCTTGTCAGGTTGGCAGGGAATATGTACATTGAGGAGAACAAGTGCTGTGAGCACATTCTATTAAAGTACTCATAAACATTGCGCCAATTAATTGTTAATCAAGCAGTTTAAGATGCCACCCATGTTAAGTGGTCCTTCTTTTCAGGCACAAGTTTGATTGCTGTATGTCTCATTTTTCACTTTTCAGTATACTTTGTTTATATCTAACCCCGCAGACTAAATGGCTTGTTTAGTGATATTACACCTGCAAATATTAGCATCAACAAAAAGTCTGCGTAATACATAACACACTATTACATATAAATTCTAATTCTTAATATTTAGATTCTTCAGACTACTGTTCTCCTTGTGTTATTTTCACGATGTTAAAGCTCATTTAACCTCCAATCTTCTCCAGGTGTATCTTGTCAATCTTCCTGCTGAACTCTGGATCTGCACAGAATTTCAAATGTAACCCACTATTTCATCTACAGGAATAGCATGCTCTTGTTCCGTCAGCCATGGTTGGGTAGAAGTCCTAAGTAATTGACAATTGTATTTTGGGTGTTGTCTACACCGAAGACTGAACCTTCAACCTCCAGAAGAGTGTAACTTTCACAACTGAATTCTACCAAGTATTCTATCCACTGCGCCACGGGTTTGAGTTTGACAGAAAGAATCCCAAGTTCAGCACGATACACCTGAAGAAGGCCAGTGTTTACATAGACTGAACCGTTATGAAAATAATACTCAGATTGACAACAGTAGTCCGAAGAATCCAAATACAAATTCTCAGTCCTCATCTCAAAAATTCAGAACTATAATATAAAATCCAATATTAAAAACATTCATAGTTCCGTTGAAAGGAAGGTGCCATTTCAATTCTATATCTGTGGAATTCTTTGATAAAAAATAAATTTTGCTTTTACAGCTTTGATAACAGAGCGCATGGATTCTTACATGTTTATAGGAAGGGCGTTTCATTGTATCAGACGAGAAGACACCTTTTTGCAGCAGCTGCAACGTATTCTAAGCCATTTCTCCTCAGGTGAGAGAAGAGATTAGAATTTATCTTGAAAAAAAAAGAAAGTGATAAATTTCTTCTCAAAAATGCTTTACAAAACTGAGAATTGTGTTCCTCTGTACTGAAAAGCCTCTTTGTTGAAATCGGATAAATCAATGTTTGTTACTCTTTTAAGAACATAGGAGCAACATATGACTTGTTTGTTGGGTTGTGCATGCTGATTCAGATAGAAAATCAATTAGACATGTCTTATATTAGTTGAGTATCATTATATATATATATATATATATATATATATATATATATATATATATGCATAGATCAAATCAAAGAAGCTTTGAACGTGGATTCCATGAACAAAGCTTCTTTCTTAGAACTGCACGCCTGTGGAACTCTGTTCCGTCTGCCTGCTTCCCACTGGACTACAACTTGGATGTCTTCAAGTCCAACGTTAACAAATTCCTAATGAACCGCCCCCTTAAGTAAACACTTGATCAAATCTCCACACTAATGTAATGTACTTGCAATAACCCTTATTCCTGAGTGGCTTCTGGGCCTTGATAAGTGGTGATCACTGTGTAAAAAAAAAAAAAAGATCATCGTATAACGATTAGATCACTGTCTGACTGACGTAAATGAATATTTAAAATTAAAATGTTTAAATTCAACGCTATTTTCACGCGGTTAATGGTAACCAAATTGATTAGGTCTTTGCTAATCGAGCCAGAGATGTCTCGTGTTGCGGGGTTCGAATCGTTCAACTGGTATTAATCGTGACACCCTGCACTGAAGATTCCCGAAATGATGAAACACAAGTGCCTGTAGGTATTACATTATTATAGTAAAAAAATAATTATGGCAGCCCCTTTAAGAAATTCGTTTCTTATCGTTGAGCACTTTCAGTTGAATTAAAGTCGGTCAATTTGGCTCTTATGCATAGATCATCGTATAATAATTAGATCACTGTCTGACTGACGTAAATGAATATTTAAAATTAAAATGTTTAAATTCAACGCTATTTTCACGCGGTTAATGGTAACCAAATTGATTAGGTCTTCGCTAATCGAGCCAGAGATGTCTCGTGTTGCGGGGTTCGAATCGTTCAACTGGTATTAATCGTGACACCCTGCACTGAAGATTCCCGAAATGATGAAACACTAGTGTCTGTAGGTATTACATTATTATAGTAAAAAAAAATAATTATATATATATATATATATACTAGCAGAGATCCGACGTTGTCCGGAATTGAATGATGAACAAATATTTCACATGTCCATATTTTTATTTTCATCGAAATCAGTGAAATCGCCTATTCTTCAATCAAATCAATTGATTGCTTTTTCTACATAGTTTCTTAGTCCACAATACCTTGTAGTCGTCATTAAACTGTAGAGAACCTACTGTTGATTTTATAAAATTATTTAATTGTCGTTTAAAATGCAAAAGTCAAGTATGTATATATATATATATATATATATTAACAAATGATTAATAAAACATGTTAAAAGACATCTTGAAAAAGAGTTAAAAACATATTTAATTTTAAAAGAGGAAGCACAAGATAAGTGGATAGTCCTTAATCCGCAGAGTTTCGAAGAAATACTCTCCTTCTCCTCAGAGGGCAGGAATTAGCAAAATGCAGGATCGGATTTTGCATAGAAAAGTATTTAATGAAACTACAAGTAAGTCACAGATCTTACTTGGTTAAAAAAAAGGGTGAGGTAAGGGGAATAGGAGGTAAAAGAAAAATGATAAAAAGATTTCACATGAATGGATAGTCCGGTGAAGGGTAAAAAATCCAAGAATGGTAAAATCCAAAACGGTCGAATTTAAAATTCCAATCCAATGGGTAAATTCCAAATGGTCCAAAATGGTCCAAAAGGCAGAGTTCCTTTATATATATATATATATATATATATATAGTCATTCACATACAGTACTGTTTCACTAAATTTACAAAATGTGAGAGATAATATAATTATTTTCACAGTCAAACAAAGTTGCAGCTCACACAAGCCATGAAAGCCAACAAACCGAAAGTCCAAGACTTAAGGTTCACCTTCGTTTGGGCTCCTCAGTTGAACACATTCAAACTCAAGATTCAAAACCCGAATCTCTTGCATTGTTCACCTCACATGCACTATGTTTCGAATCACGAGTTTGGATGTGTTCAACTGAGGAGCCTAAATGAGGGCGAAATTTGAGTCTTGGACTTTCGGTTTGTTAGCTGTCATGGTGTCTGTGAGTTGCGACTTTATGGAAATAATTATATATGTTTATAAATATTAATAATTATTCTTATACCTACACACATGTTTCATGTTTTCGGAAGCAGCAGTGCAGGAAATGATACTTCCTGTCAGTCGAGGGATTTGAACCAAGCTGTAAAATTACCTTTGACTTCATTTGTTAGGATGTTAACCCTGGGTCGGGATCAACGAGCATGAGAATTAAGGAAAATTAAACACCTATAAATGCCAAATGCAGGCATACCAGTAAAGCAGTCAGAGAGTGTCCTAACGACCGGAAGTCATGAATGATGCATAACACCAGTTGATTGCCGTTTTGCTTTTATTTCCCAAACAGGGCTCAATTTTAAGAATCTTAAATGGGCTTAGAATTATAAATATTAATCATTATTTTTATGCCTAGAGACGCTAGTGTTTTATGCTTCTGCAATCATTGAGGGAACGCATATTTTTCTCAATTCTGATGCAATTACTGATTCTGTTCTAAATTCCTGATTTCGATACAATCTTCGATTCTGATTTTTTTTTTTTTAATTTATAGAGTTGTTTTTGTGTGTGTTGAGGGGGGGGGTTACCACAAAACCCCTGTAATATGTGCATATATTTTCACAGACGTAAAAATATATTTATGGGTGTGACCTAAAGATTTTAGTTTTCCTGGTAGTTTAAAATCGATAAGCAGTTATCATTTCATCATTAATACAAGTCGTGGAAAATTAAGCTTTAAACAAAAATAAAGAAATAAAAACACTAAGAAACAATCGTTTTGGGTATCAGAAAATAGGCACAAATTTTTCCGATATACCCAAAAGTACTGATTTTTTTTCTGATTTACGATTCTGATTCCTAGTATGCACTGTGCATATATTACATAAGATCCAAAGACACTTATTTGAATGAATAATTTGCATAATTGTTTTTGAAACTATTCATAAAAATCAACGTTTTTTTTCTTATTCATTTGTAATTTAATTTTCTTATATATCGGTATTTTTTGGGGTGGGGGTGCATTTCACTATACTGTTGCCAGGTGGCGCTTCTCTCCATTTAAATTGATTATTAATTTAAAAATTAAAACTAATATATTGTTGACCCTTTACCAGGTGTCCCCCAAAAATACAGTGACAATTTTACTTTAATTCAATAAAATGTTTCGGGTGGGAGGTGGGGAGCCCAATGGTGCTTTAATTCTAAAAATGTTTCATTTAAATTATTGAATTGTTCAGAGAAAAAAAATCCAATTTTATTTTGATTCAAAAATTGTTTTATTAAAATTATATTTTCTTATGCAGACTCTTCAATAAACGTTTTTACAATTATATTTTGATGCATTTTTATACAATAAATGATTTGGTTTTCAAATATTTTTGAGTTCAGGAAAAAAAAAGTCATGTTTGCTATTTATTTGCCATGGTATCTGACCAAGAAGAAATTAGAGTTATCGCCCCCTAACATTGGCGTTGTCTGTGTTATGCAGAAATGCCTTGATAAATGTTCTATTTGAATTAACCCTCTGAATTTGATGGAATTTGTTGATACATGAAAACGACTTGGATTATCAACCAGTGTGTACAATAACTTTTTACACCTCGTAAACGATCGCTATGTAACACATATGTTGTACGTTCAAAACCTGTTCACGATAAATACCACAAGTTGGCATATTTATAATTAATGACCGCTCCCTACTGAGTTTCGTTAAACATAAATATTGTAATCATTCTTATTCACTTTCATCGGAGAATGAATTATACTGTCGCTACAATATGTAAATAAACATATACAGGTTAATGTGCAATTGTTCACACTTGTGTATGTGCATATTTTCATTGTGTATTCAGAAATAATGACCACTCCCTGTAGAGTTTTGTTAAAAATAAATATTGCATAATTTATTATTCTCTTTGATCTGAGAATTAATTTACATCGTAGTTAGAAACATCTCTAGGTTAAAACCATTTTACAATAACATTTTAGCTTGTTTAGAAATAATGACTGGTCCCTGCTGAGATTGGTTTTAAAAATTCACATCGTACTTGTTATTTTCGTTTATCTGAATGAATTACATTTTCGCTTCTTGTCTTTTATCGGAGAACTAGCCTGGGTAGGTTGTCCGGGTGTTTAGAGGTGTGTCTTGAGAAAAAAACAAAAAAAAAAAAGTGGTACTAGGCAGGCTCGAACCCGTACCGCGAAGGAGGGGAAAACTGTGACGTCTTTGCTGTTGTGCCCATCGTCAAACTGAAAGTGATGAATGTTTAAATAAAGGCTAGTTAATGGAAAAGAGGGGATGACTTTCGAAAATATCGACAAAAAAGCGACCCCTCCCTGCAGGAAAGTGCCTTGTTGATGCTGAAGGAATTAATGTTTCTAACCAATTTTTCGATATTTGTCGTCCGAAAGGCGAGCTTAAAAACGATAATGATGGCGTGAAAATCCGTCAGCTCTGTCGAAAGTTTTAGGCAGACATACATAGATACATACATTTAAACAGACAAGTGAGATTTATATTATAGACTAGTGGGGGTACCCGGTGTTGCCCGGGTGTTTGGAGGTGTAAAAGAAAGAAAACAGTTTTGGTAGGTAGGTGAGCTTGAACCCGAAACACTGGCAGAGAACTGAAAATGTGTGAAATGAAACGATTAAAAAGTCAAGCAATTAAAAAGTGATGTGACAGGTGCGTGAATTAAATTAAACCATCTCACCATAGGGAATGAAATGCACTTAACTTTGGCTGCAAGCCAGTTTCTGCGTATGTTGCTTGCTTCCCCCAAGATGTTTGGGAAAACCAGCTCCCTATTTAAAGGGGAGTGTCGTAATGAATAACAATTGTCTGATATGACGAATTTTGGCCGCATCAATCAAACTTCGTTGCTTTCTGGATGCCCCGAGCATGAGTGCCAGGGAGGCTAATTTTGCTATGGTTTAATTTCGCTTATATACAACAAAACCAAAGAAACACGCAGAGAGTAAAAAATATCGCGAAAATAGCATATAAAAGTCACCGGAAAAAAAGCCTTTGGCGAACATACAGAAAAAATCCACACATACACACACATTTTCGCTTATATATATATATATATATATATATATATATATATATATATATAGAAGATGGACTAAATTTTCATAGCAAAATCTGGATCCACATTTTCATGCAAATAGCCAATGATATTCATAAAAAGCCAATGGTATTCATATTTTTCTGTGGATTAATGTTAAATGTCCAAGAATATTTTGCACCATTTTTAAGTTCCCTTTCAAAAATCGAATTAAATATCTCATGATACTAAACCTTATGTCAAGGATCCTTATTCCAATTTTGATCAGAATATATTACATAATTTGGTGCTATGTTATTACTGCGTAATTAAAAAATCGAAATATAGTATTTCAAGTAAACTCAACGGCATCTATTTTATTGTCATGTTGCAGTAATTAAAATTTATTGTCATGTTGCAGTAATTAAAATTTATTGTGATGTTGCAGTAATTAAAATTTATAGTCATGTTGCAGTAATTAAAATTTATAGTCATGTTGCAGTAATTAAAATTTGTAGTCATGTTGCAGTAATTAAAATTTATTGTCATATTGCAGTAATTAAAATTTATAGTCATGTTGCAGTAATTAAATTTATTGTCATGTTGCAGTAATTAAAATTTATTGTCATGTTGCAGTAATTAAATTTATTGTGATGTTGCAGTAATTAAAATTTATAGTCATGTTGCAGTAATTAAAATTTATTGTGATGTTGCAGTATATTAAAATTTATTGTCATGTTGCAGTAATTAAAATTTATTGTGATGTTGCAGTAATTAAAATTTATAGTCATGTTGCAGTAATTAAATTTATAGTCATGTTGCAGTAATTAAAATTTGTAGTCATGTTGCAGTAATTAAAATTTATTGTCATATTGCAGTAATTAAAATTTATAGTCATGTTGCAGTAATTAAATTTATTGTCATGTTGCAGTAATTAAATTTATTGTCATGTTGCAGTAATTAAAATTTATTGTGATGTTGCAGTAATTAAAATTTATTGTGATGTTGCAGTAATTAAAATTTATTGTGATGTTGCAGTCATTAAATTTATTGTGATGTTGCAGTAATTAAAATTTATTGTGATGTTGCAGTAATTAAAATTTATAGTCATGTTGCAGTAATTAAAATTTATAGTCATGTTGCAGTAATTAAATTTTACTGTCATGTTGCAGTAATTAAAATTTATTGTTATGTTGCAGTAATTAAAATTTATTGTGATGTTGCATTAAATAAAATTTATTGTGATGTTGCAGTAAATAAAATCTATAGTCATGTTGCAGTAATTAAAATTTATAGTCATGTTGCAGTAATTAAAATTTATAGTCATGTTGCAGTAATTAAATTTATTGTCATGTTGCAGTAATTAAAATTATTGTCATGTTGCAGTAATTAAAATTTATAGTCATGTTGCAGTAATTAAAATTTATAGTCATGTTGCAGTAATTAAAATTATTGTCATGTTGCAGTAATTAAAATTATTGTCATGTTGCAGTAATTAAAATATCTAAACAATGAAAGAGAATAAGGTTGAAAATTAATTATTAATGAAAACAGTTTTCCAAAACAATTAGCAAAAAATGAGTTTTGCTAAATTGGCCTAAAATTTCAGAAAATAATTACCTCTGTTGTTACAAGTTAAAATCTCCATTTTTTTTTTTAGTTGTTTTTTTCTTTGTTTAGCAAAACCAAATTTTCGCTATCTTCAAAAACTGCTATTTTCATTAATAATCAAATTTCTACCTTATTGCATTTCGTAATTTTTAGATATGTTCATTACTGTGGTGTGAAAATTAAATAGATACCATTGGCTTTACTCGAAATTCAAATTTCAATTTTCGCTCTATTAATGAAGAAGCACTTATCATTTTGATTCTGAAAAAATTCTAAAATTTAAAGTTTAAGCTGAAGGAGTCTTGAAAAGATATTTAAATTTAGAGGATCTTGTTTAATTCGTGTTTGATGAATATGGATTAAATTTAATGCAAATCTGAAATATTTGAGTTTAGGTTAATATCTTGTCTATCCTACTTAGTTTAATACTTTGTCCCTTCCTTCTTCCACTTGGGTTAGTACCTTGCCTCCATTCACTTAGATTGATACCTTGTTCCCTTCTACTTAGATTAATACCCAGATCCCTTTGCCTAGTTACTCCTTCCATGTAGGTTAATACCTCGTTTCCTGTGCTCCCTTGTTCACCGCCCCCCTCCCTTGTTCGCTTAGGTTGGACCCTCTGCTTAGATTAATATCTCAACCTCTTTGCTTAGATTGTTTGCCCGTCCCTCCCCCAAGCTTTTGCGGATTATCAAGTTTTTTTTCTTTAGATTACCGAATTGTATAAGAAGTTTTATTCTGCTGAATACATAAAGGCGAACGGATTAGAATGTTAATCTTTTTAATCCTATCTCCAGTTACAAATAACTCCTTTAATCTCCACCTTGTTTCATTACTACATCTGAATGAAGGTGGTTGAACGCAAATATTTGCATGGAAACATGGAACATCAAAGACCGAATTTCGATGCATTCTAATTTTTCACTTTTCCATGTCAGCTCCGTGTGGGGCAGGGCCGGGGGGGGGGGAGAAAGGCTAAAAGTAACAATTAATCTCCTTTACAAAAGGTTATGGAATATTGCATCTCTGCTCATTTCCATTATGCCCAGCAATCAATGACATTGAGGATGGGTTAAAATGTTGGTACGGTCGCCATTGCTGACAATTATTCTTCAAGACAAGAAATATTTCAGATCAGATAAATTAGGATTAATTTTTCTTTTTTGTTATCCATTCAAATAAAATAAAGTTTATATTGTCTATTGAGTTATCTACTCTTGTTATCTGAATAACCAGATTGTTGTAACTTTTGCTAGTTATATAATATATATATATATATATATATATAATATATATATATATATATATATATATATATATATATATATATATATATAGTAATTTATAAAATATATATGGCGATTAAGCTACACTGAATATTCAGTGTAGCTTAATCGCCATATATATTTTATAAATTACTAACTAGCTCTACCTGCATATTGAGCACTTTTTAAGTAAATACTTAAAGTTTACACATAAATCTATACCTTCGTATATTAATTTTATGTGAGTAAATTAAGTAGTTATATAAATATATATATATATATATATAAAGCTAGGATTTGTTTCTTGCTGTGACATTGATATTAAAACCCTACTTTTTCTATTTATTAATTATTAAAACTAACGTTTTAATATACTCAGTCATGAATATGCGAGCAACTAGACGAAGATTAACTAATTTTCACGTTCCTTTGAAAAACGAGCATTAATTATTTATTTTCATGGTTTCTTATTAGATTATTGGTTTCATTTCACTATTACATTGAATTTTATTTATACATAGTTTCTACATTTTACATAATTGAATAGAATTTAAGATGAAAATGATCTAGCGGAAATATTTCTCTCTCTCTCTCTCTCTCTCTCTCTCTCTCTCTCTCTCATATATATATATATATATATATATATATATATATATATATATATATATATAAAAGTAAGCTTTTCATTGCCTTAGGTTTTATTAACAATTTCAACCTTTCTCCATTGAGCCTGGACTTCATTTTGGAATATACTTTTACGAGCCCTTCTTTTGGCTTATCAACTTTCATGCAAATATTTTTATCTCAAACTTTAGTTTTCAATTTATGTGTAAACAACAAAATTTTATAGACTGCTTATGAATATTATTTTGCTAACTATGTTTCCTCTAAGGATATGAGTCATTTCTTGAAACTCCATGGAATAAGGAAAAACTTTAAATGTTTGTATGCCTTGTCGAAAAATAAATTTGTTGTAAATTTTAATTTACAGAAATTCCATATTTTTACTTATATATTCTGCGCTATGAAACTGGTGCTCTTAAGAATTGGATATTTCAACATATTTAAAAAAATAAAAGGTAATATGAACAACATCTTGAAATTTGGAATATAGATTTTTGTCATATATATATATATATATATATATATATATATATATATATATATATATGTGTATATATATATATATATATGCACTTCCTAACCCTACAAAGTATATCTTTCCTCGTCAGTCTTTAGTCTTCAAACACAAAATGTTAATCAAGCTTCATATTCCTTCTCCCTGGCTCTCCTTTGTTTGCCTGACCCCTCTAACATCTGACCTTTCACTCCATGAACCACAATTATAAAATTTAGGGGGAGCGTGAAACTACCTATTTAAACCTAATTAACTTCAAGCTTAGAAGTCCATTGCATATATTGAGGTGTGACTGAGAAATCCCTTTCTTAAGGAGCTGTTTGGTGTGAGGTTTGCGTTCAGCCTCCCACCTAACATACAATGTGCTGTTATCTTTTATATACCATCTGTCATTTGTGAGTTCTTCAGCCTGAATCATTTCAAGGATCACAAATCCATCTGTTACTTAAAATGTTTAATCTACATAAATATTTCGTCGCCATCCTTGGTGTTATGAGGTGACAGATGCGGATTGAAATCTCTTGTCCACATTTTTGTTGAGGTGGACAATCAAGCAAAAGACTGGATTTTTAAGATATTTTGATTTAAACCTAAACGATTTTTATGTACTTCACGTTTATCTTAAATGATAATGTTATTAGGCTTTGTATTTATCCAAAATGATAATGTTATTAGGCTTTGTATTTATCCAAAATGATAATGTTATTAGGCTTTGTATTTATCTAAAATGATAATGTTATTAGGCTTTGTATTTATCCAAAATGATAATGTTATTAGGCTTTGTATTTATCCAAAATGATAATGTTATTAGGCTTTGTATTTATCCAAAATGATAATGTTATTATGCTTTGTATTTATCCAAAATGATAATGTTATTAGGCTTTGTATTTATCTAAAATGATAATGTTATTAGGCTTTGTATTTATCCAAAATGATAATGTTATTATGCTTTGTATTTATCTAAAATGATAATGTTATTAGGCTTTGTATTTATCCAAAATGATAATGTTATTAGGCTTTGTATTTATCCAAAATGATAATGTTATTAGGCTTTGTATTTATCCAAAATGATAATGTTATTAGGCTTTGTATTTATCCAAAATGATAATGTTATTATGCTTTGTATTTATCCAAAATGATAATGTTATTAGGCTTTGTATTTATCCAAAATGATAATGTTATTATGCTTTGTATTTATCTAAAATGATGATGTTATTATGCTTTGTATTTATCTAAAATGATAATGTTATTATGCTTTGTATTTATCTAAAATGATAATGTTATTATGCTTTGTATTTATCTAAAATGATAATGTTATTAGGCTTTGTATTTATCTAAAATGATAATGTTATTATGCTTTGTATTTATCCAAAATGATAATGTTATTAGGCTTTGTATTTATCCAAAATGATAATGTTATTATGCTTTGTATTTATCCAAAATGATAATGTTATTATGCTTTGTATTTATCCAAAATGATAATGTTATTAGGCCTTGTATTTATCTAAAATGATAATATTTAGTTTTAACTAAAGCGGTAAACTTCAATTAAAAAAATCTCAATGCTCTTAACTATTCTGCCATAAGCCATGAATTTTGAGGATGTTAAACTTAATGTTCTTTAGCTGTTTAGTACTATTTTTTAATAGAATGGTTTATATTTTTAAGCCATTATTCATATTTCAATGTCTGATAGAATAAGAACAATCTACCCTCGTATGTTAAATGGTATTTAGTTTGAAATTCTGTACATGTCCTAGGAGTTTCACTAGAAGCCTCCCAGTTCAAAAAGTTGCACCTTAAGAATGCCAAACCATTGTGAATATAGAAAAGATGAGAATAGTAGGGGGGGGGGGTTATTCGAAAGAGGCCTGGAGGCTATTCGAGGATAAGGGTGAAAGAGTGTACAGTGGTCAAGGGGAACATGTCGTAGTCATGTAGTGGAAATTTGGTAAATTGGATTACTTAAGGGGATGGATCATCAAGAATTTGTTCACGTTGAACTTGAAGACAATCATATTGTAATCAGTTGGAAAGCAGGATAATTTTTTTTTTTTTTTTACAAAGTGGTAACCATTTATTAAGGTCCGGAGCCGCTCAAGGATAAGGGTTATTGTAAGTACAGTACGTTAGTGTGGAGATTTAATAAAGTGTCTACTTAAGGGGGCGGTTCATCAGGAATTTGTTTTACATTGGACTTGAAGACATCCAGGTTGTAGTCAGGTGGGAAGCAGGCAGACGGAACAGAGTTCCACAGGCGTGCAGTTCTAAGAAAGAAGCTTTGTTCATGGAATCTACATTTTGATTTAGGCATAGATAAAGAGTGGGGATGAGCAGGATAATGAAACAGAGTTCCACAGGCGTGCTGTAATCTAAATACTCATTCCTCATCTAAAAAATTTTGGAACATAAATAAATTTCAATGGATTTGTTGTGCCATGTACATTTCATGCATTCTGTAGAAGAGTATTAAAAAATACATTAAAAAATACATTAAAAAAAGAAATCAAAAATACATTAAAAATACATACTTAATTAAATTTTTTTAATGTTTGTGTTAGCATGTTGTTATTTATAATAAAAAAAAATATATATAAATTTCTGAGAAGCGATTTCCACCTGACAATTTTTCAAAGAAATGACGTTTGAAGAAATTTAAAGCTATTTTTATTTTTTAATTGTTTGGATATTATTTATTTTATTTTTTTTATTTATTTTACCTTTTTTTTTTTTTTTGGAAAAGTGGACAGGTGGAAATAGCTTTTGAAACATACATCTTTAAGATTTCTTAAATTTTAGAGTTTTTGTTTAAAAGATTTTTATCCTATATATATATATATATATATATATATATATATATATATATATATATATACACTGCTAGATTAAAAGCGCATATGCGATGTCACAGGAATTAGTAACTGTTTATATTATTTGCTGAAACCTATCGTCTTTGATGATAGAATTTAATGTATATTACGAAAATAAAAAATAATATTTCTACGAGATGGAGAGGTAAAAAAGGGACGAACTCAGTTATATGTTTATCAACGTTTCGTTTTTATTTCAAGACTTCCTAAGGACGATTAAATTGAATAAAATTAAGTACTAGTACAATATTTGAAAATATACTTGTGAAATGGATGTCGGTCTATTTCAGAACAAAAAAGTCATTGGCATTTCAAAATGTGTGTATATTGTACTGGTATTTAATTTTCTTCAATTTAATCATCTTGAGTAAGTTTTGAAATGAAGACAAAACGTTGATAGCATAAAACTTGATTTTTTTTTTCTTTTTTCATCACTCCATATATATATTAATTGCAAAAACTTTCAATAATATATATATTAGCAAGTTATGAAAACATATATATGGCAAATGACCAAAAAGCGTCACATGAATGACAACAGCAAGGCAGTACCTGTTGGCACCCCTCCACCGACGCATGAGTATGATCTCTGCAACAAACTGTGTTAAAAGCGGGCTGGTCTGAAGAGTCACTTTTGTTCCCACAGAAGATAGAAACTGCACTCTATAACATTTACATGTATTTATATATGTGTGTATATATATATATATATATATATATATATATATATATATATATATATAAATGATGTAAATAAAAAAAAGATTAATAAAAAGAATAATTGACAATAATGTATGTAACATAGTGCAAATGAGCATGTGGAAAAGTATCAGCAGCAGCAAAGGATGGCTGGCGTGTGAAGAGATTAGCAGCAGTAGCCGAAAATGCGCATATGCAAATTAGGAAATGTGTGCAAGAAAAAAAAAAGATAAAAAGACAGCACGTGCTCGCGAGAGAAGCAAAGTGCATGTCAAAGAAAATGGATGTTTAAAGTCGAGGACGAGAATGGGTCAGCTGTTGCGGGCGTGCTGTTGGAGGAAAGAGAAACCCGAGACAGACTAAATGGACATGTGGCAGCGAGAGACTTCTAATGGTGTCGAGACAGGATAGAAACGGTAATAAATGCTTTTGTTAAAAAGGAAAAGATGCTGACCCAAATTTTTATTTATTTATTTCCTTTGTAACTGCAACGTTACAGGAAGATGGTCTTCTTCTGTCAAAAAGTGATAATTCTTTTCGTTGTTTTGATTCTCGATTAGCCACAATTAATCAACCGAGAACCACATCACTCTATATAAAACTAGCAAAAGTACTCGTCGTTGACTGGGTTCAAAAACAGCCTACAGAAAATGGACTCTGATTTATTAAAGTATGATAGGTTATGAAAAGGAGGGGTTGTAAAGAGATAGTTTCGAATTCGGGGGTATCAAAACCAAAGTAAAATATGATGAAAATAAACACACTGAAACACTTATCACAATATTCTGTGGATCTATATTAAAAAACCTTGTTAAACTTTGTGACATATTTCCATTCTATGGAGGTCAGGTGCGAACGAACACCCCATAATTTTATTATACCATATTTCTTCAAACTGAAACATAATTATCAAGGTATACTTATGCAGATAGATATGAAAAGTCTTTATTAAAGTTAGTGCCTATTTCCATTCTATGGAGGCAAGGCGCGAACGCAGACCCCACAATGTTATTATACCATCCCTATTTAAGTTAAAACATACTTATCAAAGTATTCTTATGTACATCTATATAAAAGATACTTGTAAACGTTTTCTTTTAATTTTTAAATTTTTTATTTCTATACTTTGTGCACCAGGCACAAACGCAGACCCCACAATTTTAATGAAAAAACATACCCATTCCTGTGTCTCGATACATCTTCTATCATTATATGTAATCAGTTTTTTAAAATAGTCAACCATATAGGAGCCTATTCGTGACCAGACACACACACACACACACATTCAGCTTTATATTATAGATATATAAGAGATCAACGGATACACACTTGAGAGTCAAAACAGGGAAAAGAATATGCTGCTGTCCTAGCCCTAATGATCACCACACACACACACACACACACATGTATATATATATATATATATATATATATATATATATATATATATATATATTAACTGTAAAATCTTTCAATAATATATATATATTAGTAAGTTATGAAAATATATTTCTGGTAATTAACCTACACAGAGGCTTCTGCATTTCATCCCCACAAGGAATCATTAGGCTAAAATGCTCATATAATACCTGACGATTCCCTAAAGAGATGAAATGCTGAAGCCATTGTGTAGCATAATTGTCATAAATATATTTCCATAATTTACTGCTAAGCTCTATACTGTTGAAGTAAATAATGAAATTGATACATAAAATATATTTACTTAATTTATTCAAATTAAAACAACGTTTCTATATGAACTCTCATCCTTGACGTTATTCTCGCGTTGCCTACGCATAGTTCAAACATTTCAAAATACAACCGCTAGAAACAACGCGCGGCTCTTTACAAACAGACTTCTTTCTCCAACTTTACAACATGGCAAGGAAGAAGAAAAGGAAAAAAAGAAACAAAACAACACACTGAAGATGGAGTATACCTCTGAAATATATTTGTGACAAATTTCAAACAAGTAAAATATTTGTTTATTTTCCTAATATTACGTTGTATTTGGCTTTCAAGCGCACTTGATGCATATTTTATTTTATTCAAATTAAGACTACCTTTCTATATGAACTTTCATCCTTGACGATATTTACTTATAACATTTTATATAAATAAATGAAATATATAAATTATTATTAAAAGCTTTTACAAATAAAATTTAAAACATAACTTTTACGTTTACAGTTATATATATATGAAGGGTGTTCTTTTAGAGATAGAAAAACTTTTAATTAAAATAAATCACAGAAAAATATTTTTATCATACAAATATGTGGCTTATTCAAAATATTAATTTTTTGCATTTATGATCTAAATACAATTTCGGGCGTATGCCCCGACGTATATGGAGTGATCTGGAGATCTAATTTTCCCTAACTCTATACTTTAAATTCGGCTGCATTTTGACAATAATGTGTTGAATGTTGTCTTCCAAGTGGTCTATTGTTTTATCAGCGTAGACACGGGGCTTTACATATTCCTAAAGAAAAATAATCTATTAGGGTTAAATTGCATGAATGAGGTGGCCGGTTGACAGGTTCATATCCAGAAATTATTTGTTCATCAAATATTTCTTTCAGTAAATTGATCATATCATGTGCAGTTTGCAAGTGCTGCTCCGGAATGAGTCTCTTCAGAATAAATTGCCTAACCCAGCTGACTATGAAAAAAAACAGATAGTTGCCAAATCTGCAAGTAAAGAAAATGGAGTTGTCAATTTAAAGTTTGCCGCCTCTAAAGAAACACTCTATATAGACTTATAAAACAGTTATTTACGGACATGTTTAGTTGTGTCTGTGACTCATTAGTAAATAGCTGACTGTACCAAGGTTCGAACTTCCATCCAAGGGGATTATGATTAAATGTAGTGTAATTGCATGTGCATCCGATCATAATCCTTATAATTGGAGTTTTGATCCCTGGTGCAGTCCGTTACACTGATGAGCTTTAGATACTGTGAAACACATGTTTTATAAATAATATAAAAAAAAAAAATAAATATTGTGTATATATATATGTATATATATATATATATATGGGCCATGTCATCAGGATGCCCTCAAACAGACTACCTTGAAGAATTTACTTCAGTCAGCTCACTCACGACCGATGAAACCTCGGCTGCCCGAAGAAACATTACACAGACTGCATCAAGCTCACTATCAAGTGCTGTAATATCCTCTTCCATCTTTCGGAGACACTTGGCGCTCAACATATGATAACGGGATGACCTTCTTCAACAATAAGCATAAGTGAGCAGCTATGGAGCTGGGGGGTTATCCTGACAAATTTGGTAGCTCTACATGAAATGGTGTGAGTGTGGATAGGGTTTCTCCCCCTGCGGCCTCATCCCTGTTGGTGGGAGGTGACTTTATCATACCTAGTTTTGCTCCTTGATACCTCTTCTATCATTGTATGTGGTCAGTTTAGTATAATAGTAAACCATATAGGAGCCTATTTGTACGCAGACAAACACACACACACACACACACACACACACACACACACACACACACACACAGATGTTTAGCTTTATATATTTTTTGTCCAATCAAAAACGGTCAGAAGTAATGACCTGTTGACTTAGAATAAATGTATTATGTCAAATTAATGGTTGAATAATTTTGTGCTCTTTTTACATTAAGTACAAAACACTATTAATTCCTAATTGTGTATCGAATAGTTACCATAATACTTAGGTCACTGTACCTTATCATACCAAAAGACCATGACAAAATGTTAACTAGATCAGCTCAGTAGTTTCTGAGAAAAAGTAGAATCGGTGGACAGACAAACTGACTAATATATATATATATATATATATATATATATATATATATATATATATATATATAGCATGTATTAGTATAATAGATTTTGTTTGTAAAATGATAATTCTTGTGATATTAAGGTTGAATTTTCAGGAGCTCTGTCCATAGAGCGGCCCATCTTTGCTTGACTGTGGCAACAAGACTAACCAATTTGCCAAGACGAGATGATAAATGTATAGAGAGGGTTTAGTCAAACGAGAAAGATTGTGATTGATTAGAATCTAGGCATTCATTAATTAATCTTCACCGACTCCAGGCGACTCCGAGAGGATCTCCAATCTAAGTGATGTGATTTTGACCCTGAGGCAGTGTCTATTGAGAAATGCTACCGGCGGAGGTGGGGGGGGTCTATCAAGAGGATTCACAGAAATTGTGGAGATAATCTAATGTTCTCGAAACTCATTTTTTTTTTCTTTCTTTTTTTTTTTTTCGTAGGAAGATTGGATTTCTCTGCACGGTGTGTTACAAAAGTGATCATGAATCCAACAAAAGTGATCATGAATCTACATTTTTTTATGAGTCAATTGTAATCATCTCCATTTGAATCATTACAACATTGGGCAACTTCAAAAATGTCAGTTTTCTTTTTACAAAATAGAATACTATTCAGATTTCTGGAACTCTTAAGAATTTAATCGTTAAGCAAAAAAGATTTTGAATGCAAATTATGACCCAAAACTTACCATGCTTAAACTTCATCATGACTAATTTTTTGTTCAATTTTAAAGTTAAAAAACCACAGTTTGAACCTCAAATTTTTCATTTAAACGATCATTTTCGTAGCATTATGAAATTGTTGTTAAATAACAATTTTTGTCAAGATCGTATTTCAATTAAAAAAGACAAAACCTTTTTGAGCATGACTGCACCTATTTTCCTCCCATGCCTGCATGTGTTGGACAGCTTCAAGAAATGGATTTCCAAAGTAACCTATCTCTGAAGCAAAACAATAATAGTAAAAAGAAATTTACCAATGGATCAAAATATGCATGTGTCCACGTGTATATATATATATATATATATATATATATATATATATATATATATGTATGTATATATGTGTGTGTGTGCAAACTGGTTATATAAATTGGTTACCTAGATGTAAATCCAATGAAATCTGAATTATTATCAAAGAGTGCTCAATGGAGGACAGGGATGGTATATATGTGGTTCTCAGTTGATTAGCTGTATCGGATATATGTTGTGTAGTCAGGTGGATCGGCCCCAAAACAGCCATAAAGTGGGTGGGGGATATTGATCTTATAACGGGATCAGATAAAAACGTATGAATTGTATGTATGGTGTTTAGCCAGAGGATATGATATCGATGTATAAACTGAGTCATGTTCTATCAGAGAGTTATCACACGGGTATATATTACAGTTCATATATGAGAAGAATAATATATGCTTCTGCTTCATACCTTTTCTTTCTTCAAGAGTTCTTCTATCTTAACTGCTGAGCTCCGTGATAAAACATGGAATGACCGTCATCATAACCAACTGAGACCTCTGTTCTTCCTTCTTTTGTGAAACCACAGAACAACACATTATATTTTTAAAATATAAATTTATTTCAGCTGTCTCAAATGGTCTTCACAAGAGTTTGCATTTCGTGTCTACATGCTTGTTCTTCACAGCATCGCTTCCTGGCTTGAAGCACGTCTGTTCACTTGCATGATCAAACTTCAACTCTCCGACTGACTAAACTTCCCGACCTCTTGACCTCAGATCCGATGACGTAACCAATTAAAAGACATGCCTCCTTAACGTGACCTCCTCTGTCATGTATGCCTGCTCAAGGTTATTTTGTTTATATTTAACCTAGCTAATTTATGTAAACATCCTCGGCTAAAACCCATTGCTACACTTTATTCTTTATAAACAATAAATAACTCCCAATAAAAACTATTCTAAGAATAGCATTGAATAGATAAATAAATAGATAGATCGAGAATAACTAATTATCTTTTAAAAATGCTATTATCTAACATATATACTCGAGAGTCAAAACAATAAGAATATTCTGTTGTCATAGCCCTAGTAATAAATTAAACCAGTACGAAATTGGAAACTCCTTTAAAACAAGAATACAGGCAGCTGAAAATATAGTATCTTTGGACTAGGAGTAGCGAAAGGAAAAGAGCTCCACAACTCACAGTATAGCTTCATATACACACGTACTACAAGAACAAAGGTAATATACACACATACGGCAATGCTACGCTGCCAAATTTTCAAATATGCACATATTCACACAATGAGCATTTTGACATGAAACTTCTATTCACTCAAGCTCCTTATCTAAACACAAGTCGTACTATAAATATTTTTGTTACTGAAAAATAGCTTTTAGTTTTTTTTACTTGTATAAAATGTTTTGTTATTAAATTTCGTTTTTCTCAATTTCTCTTTTACAAAATCCTATTCATGTTTTAGGTAGCACTTACTACCTGGTGACCTTTCTATTACTTCAATATTTCATTTTATTATGCATGCCTTCATATATATCCCTCGTTCTCTTGCTTCATTAAATTTGTATTTAATGTTTATGTGGTTCTTAGCTATAAACAAAGACGCTCCAAAATGGCCTCTGCTCAAAGCCAGCGACCATACCACAAGATAACTCAATTAAGTTCTCTGTTTATTTATGTAACATAGCAGTGTGTATCTACATCGATCGTGCCGTCTAGTGCGTATACATATATGTGTATGTATCCATGTTTGTATGTTACCGAGCCGTATTGTCTAGTGTCTGTTTTAATGTATGTATAACATGTTCTTCTGTTTGTCCCCCCCCCAGGAGTGGGTCCGTGTGTGCGTGTTACACATTTAATTACAGTTTCTGTCTGCATGTTGCAGAGAAAAAGCACTGTCTTGCATCGCCATTTTGAATAGACAAATGCATGTAACTCCACAATAATTAAAACTTGCAAGATCAGCCTTGTAATACTAACGATTTCACATTAATTGCTTGAAATTCATTTAAAACTGCTTGTTTTACATTAAAAACAAAACCCCCCCAAAAAAACTACTTGATCAATTTACGTGATTTTTGGAATATGACGTTTTCGTTCCATGACGGGCACGTACATAAAGATTCTTCTGTATTTTTTTTTTTTTTTAATTCGGTTGAATTCTGTATAAGAACCAAAAAAAAAGTTCCAGAATATGTTTGGAGGGGAGGGGTAAAGCTGTTTAATCTTATGTAATCCATTTCTTTAACTTGAAGTCTGCTGACGTCTGTATTTTTCGTATTTATAAAAAATTCCACACGTTTTCTTTTATTTTCTTTTTGATTCCTTGATAGAAGGTTTATCAAAAATGTTGTCATTTGTTCTTTTTCCTTCTTTGAAAGATCAGTGTGTGCGTGGTGGTGAGGAGACATTCAAACAGGATGTCTTCTTCAAACTTCAAAAGAAATTAATTGATAGCTAACAATGTGTTCAAATAGTTGAAATACAATTGTTTTGATCTTTCCTACCCGGCAGTCATTTCTGATTCATCTTTTGCATCAAAGAATATTTCTCCCCCCCCCCTCCCCCATTAAAAACAAAAAAAAACATATAACGATCTGAATTTTTGAGATGAGGATTTATTATTTGGATTTGTTGTTTGGATTGTTTGGACTACTGTTCTCATCTTGTATTATTTTCAAAAACTTTCAGTTGATGTATTTCTTCAGGTATATCTTGCTGAACTTATGAATATTTCTGTTTAACCCGGGAAATCTGCATGAAATTTCGAACTGGACCCTTTATTTAATCCACGGGGGAGGGGGTAGCATGCTCTTGTGTTTCAAGTCATGATTTGGTAGAAGTCCTAAGCTATTCGCAATTGTAACCTTCCACCATACAAAAGAGTGTAACTTTACAACTGAATTTTAGCAAGTACTCTATACACTATGCTATGGGTTCTTGTGAATTGCTTTGGACTTCTACCCAGTCATGGCTGATGGAACGAGAGCATGCTACTCCCGTGTATTAAGTAACGGGTTTCATTTGAAATTCCATGCAATTTTCAGTGTGAGCGACCAAAAAAAAACAATTGCAAATTACTTAGGACCTCTATCCAGTCATGGCTGACGAAACGAGAACATGCTACCCCCGTGAAGTAAATAAAAGGTTCCGTTTGAAATTCCATCCAGCTTCCCAAGTTTGACAGAAAGATTCCCAAGTGTGACAAGATACACCTGAAGAAGGTTGGAGGTTACATCGATGAAAACGTTGTGAAAATAACACACATAATTAGAACGGAAGTCTGAAGAATCCAAATAGTAAGGAAGAAGAATAGTTTATTAATCCGAGGAATTACCATTTCTTCTATTACTTTTCTCTCACTTTTATTTTAAATACTGGTGCTACCAGATCAGGCTGTCTCAAGATATTGGCTTCCTGAGACGAAATGCACCTAACGTTGATGCTTTTTGTTTTTCAATTTCCTTTTTTTGCAAAAATTAATTATGTTCTGCAAGACCAAAAACAACAACCCACTTTTTCCCCCTTTTCCTTCTTCCCATTTCCCCTCTCTCTTTCTATCTCCCCCACTTCCTGACTGGTTTCTTAACTTGAAATGTACCAAACATAAATGCTGTAAAACTTTTCCCTCTCCCATTGCAAAACTCATTCATGTTCTGCAGGGCATGGAACAAAAGCGATAAAATCCACTATAAAACAACCAAACCAAACACTACAAACTAGCGATCGAAGATACAAAAAACTTGAAGAATAAAAACCTTCCACAAAATAACTGGATGCAACATAAATACTGTTTCCAAAATAACTAGATTTGGCATTAAATAACCGGAAAAGGGTTGATATGCTAAACTTTCACAAGAAACACCCGTCTAGCTGAAAACGCTATCACTAATTTCCCCCACTCTTTATCTGTGCCTAAACCTAAACGTAGATTCCATGAGCAAAGCTTCTTTCTTAGAACTGCGCGCCTATGGAATTGTCTTCCGTTTTTCTGCTTTCCAGCTGACTACAATATGGTTGTCTTCAAGTCTAACGTAAACAAGTTTTTGATGAGCCGTTGCATATAAGTTAACAAAGTTAGTGAATCTCCATTACTAACGGTTACTATGTTGTCCAATTTCTACTGTACACTGTTTAACCCTTATCCTCGAGTGGCCTCTTGGCCTTGATAATGTGGTGATGCCTATGTAAAAAAAAAAAACAAAAAAAAAAACAATGGCGTAAAACAAAACAACCAAACCTATTTTAAATGATTTTGGAGGGCATAGTAATAAAACATAGAAAGAATAAAGTTCATGGCAATAAAACAAAAAATGAACAGTCAATCATGAAATAACTACATTGTCTATGAAATGCGAATAGATATTGTGAATTTGAAAACCTCTGATCATGAAAAGAACCGACAATTGAAGAGAACTTATTTTCAATTAACCTTAATTGAATTGTGTGGAATGCATCACACCGATATAAAATAATGGGACAACTACAAATAGAAAACATGTCTTTAAACGCATTGACTTGAAACGACAAGAATTGACATAAATCTACAACCAGTATAATAAAAAAAAAAATTTCTGATATACTTACATGTTGAAAAGATAAACTGTTGGTATTTTTTTTTTTTATGGAAATTGCTTGAGACAAGACATGAGGCCACTTGATGTAAGGAGCTAACAAGAAGGCGAAGATGATTATCGCAAAGAAAGGAGATGCCTATTGACCTTGGTTTTAGAAAAGACCACGTCTGTAGGTAGGAGGAAAACAGTGAGCAGGAAGAGAGTTCCACAAACTTGCAGTTCTTGGAAAGAAACGACTGAAATAAGAAGCTGTATTACAATGAGATATTAAAACAATGGAGACCACGATGCCAACAAGTCAAACGAGCTGGAACAAAGGAAGCAGAGAACAGCTCAGACAATTCTGAAGCACACATGCCATAATAGTATTTATAAAAAAAGACTGAGACTAACAATATCGCGTCTGTGAGAGAGAGGTTGCAGTGAAGAAGAAAGGGTGAGGCAAATTGAATTATAGATACATTTCTGCACTTTATCAAGGTATTGTGGATGTGAACATGAAATAAGAAGGGGAAAATGGCCAGCATTTAGAAAAGCTTGTACAAACTGTTTACAAAAGAAAAAAAAAAAAAAAAATTTTCAAGCAATAGGGAAGTACAAAGATACAAAAAGAAAAACATTAAAGAAGTTTGGATAGCTACTAATAAAATTAACCTTACAATTCACACCAAATTATATATAGCAAAATTGGTAGTTAGAAGAAAGTGCTCAGTACTATTGCAGAGCAAATATATATATATATATATATATATATAATTTAAGGAAACAAACGTTCATTGACATAGCTTTAGTATGATAACGAAATGTTTTTTGTTCTTAAAATGCTTCATACACCAGAAGTTATATGTCAGAGATTTCTGATTTAATGATGAGAAAGATTTGGGGAGAATTGAAGACACATTAGAATTTTTTCATTAATCAATGCTCATTGAAAGTTTGAGAGAAAATTTCTAAATCATGCTTTGTCTTGTATACTCGATGTTTCTTCGGTTTCATTTCCCATCTAAAACATCTAGCATTTTGGGTGCTTCATCTTCTTCATGATTATCGAGTCCCCTTAGCATTTGAACCATTTTTCTATGATGTTTGTTGTTATATTAAGGTTACAATTACTTGTGGTGGTTGTACTCATCCAGAGTGAGCAGTCTTAGTTATTGTACTTCAATCAGTATCATTTGCCTAACACAAAAAAAGTTGACCAATTCTGGAAGAAACCGTCAGCCTGCTCAACAGTTCATCCATCGCCTGCCTGCCGATGCTGAGTGCATATATTAGTATTTAATGTTCCTATATATAATAATAATAATAATAAAAGGAAAGGTCTTTCTTTCTTAATGTCCCTTAAGTTAAAACGTGCTATTAGTAGCAGCTTTCTTTCTTTTTTTTTTTTTTCTTTAAAAGCTTATATGTTCGCTCTTTTAGATTTCAACAGCAACAGTTATAACGTCTTTTAGTTTGAAAAATTAATAAACAAAAAAAAAAAAAAAGAAAAAGAAAATCAATATTTATAGATTTCCCATGAAACATTAAAAATGATTTCATTGAATTTCTTGGAAGAAGAAAAAAATCTGATTTAATTTCATTTCAAATTTGTCAGCATCACTATTTTATTTACCTTTTATAAAAAAATATATGATGTGCGTGCATATATATATATATAATATTGTGTGTGTGTACATATATATACTAGCATGGAAGGGAGCGGCTTTGCCCGGTTGTAAAATACGCTTAAATATGATATTTTGATTTGTCAAGATTTTGTATATATTATTATAAAGTCGTAATTTCAAAAGTAAACAAAAATATATATATATATATATATATATATATTTGGTGCCATCAGCTAGAATCGACACCAAAAGAAAAACTGTAGTATTCAAAGCTGGTGACATTATCACTGGACTAATGTGACACGCATATGATCTGATCAAAAAATAAAAATAAACTAAGATGACCCCTGAAAAACTATTTTAACGACACATAAAAGAATGCTCCATAAAAACTCAATTATTTGAGGTCACTAGCGCAACTCTGCGACTTTTAGTTTCAGAAAAGATAGAGTTTGAAAATATGTATGTATATATATATATATATATATATATATATATATATATATATATATATATATATATATATATATATATATATGATGAAAATAATGAAAATAGTATTCCGACAAAATAGAGAAATAAAAAGGAACAAGCCGAGTTATGTGTTCATCAACGTTTCGTCTTTATTTCGAGACTTCCTCTGGATGAATGAGATTAAGAAAAACAAAAACACTAGTACAAATCACATGAAACATTTTCAAATATTTGTACTGGTGTTTTTGTTTTTCTTAATTCTGAAGATGGCGGTGCTCCAAAATATATAAATTTCAAACAAGTAAAATATTGTTTATTTCTGCATTGTGAATTGGCTTTCAAAACGTATGATACATATTTTTTTTTTTATTCAAATTTAATCAACGCTCCCATAACAGAACTCAAACTACTTATATATATGGTACTATGTCTGTCTGTGTCCATATTTTCATCAAACTCTATCTCTTTTGAAACTAAAAGTATGCTTTTATTCTTGAGAAAATATATGCACATTAAATGTGTATTTACGGTAATTGAGAAAAAAATCAACTTTACAGTTAAATATTTAGAGATTTATAAAGAATCGGAATCAGTAATAACATTGGAATTGTCTCATCACTAGTTAACACGTTTTTTTTTTTTTCCAGTTGTTGTTGTTGTTTTTTTTCCAGTTGTGATGACCAAATAAGCTCTAAAAGAAATGGCTGGAACTAAACTCAATTAAAAATGTATTTATCTCATAAGAAATTCTGTTTAAATTTTACTCATTTGTTCATATATTTTCTACTTTTAGATGGACAATGTGTTGCTGGGCGTGAAAGATGCTCATCTGAAATTGACCTTGGCATTTGGTTGTGGCCTTCACCATGCTGGCCTTCAGGAAAAAGATCGGAAAATTACAGAAGAATTGTTTGTCAATCAGAAAATACAGGTATATCAGATCTTATGTTTATATTCGCTGCAGGATAAAGTTTCTGCTTGGGTGGTTAAAGAATTGAATGGGAATTTGTTAAATGTATTTTAGTTTTGGCTAATTGTTAAGAAGTTAGATAATGTATTTATGTGAATAAAGAATGGATGTGTAGAGAGTGCCAATAGAATGAGTAAAAAAAATAACCAGCTCCTTAGTTCGTGTGAATCTCATATCTTGTTGGGTCAAAAGTATCTGTGAAAAGGGAAGGATGTAGAGTGGATGTTCATTTTTTTGAGAAAGAGAGAGAAAGATTATTGTCACACTGTTCAGAGGTTGATACAGGATATTCGAACTTGATTTGGTTTGACAGAGAGTCAATTATTTTCCAAACAAAAAAGATTACCAATGCTCAAGAGTAATATCTTTTGGGAGTAATCTATATATATTTAATAAAAGTGAAATTGTCTGTGTGTGTACATTTCCCTACCAAATAACTCTGTCCATTTTCAGCCTACAGACTCGAGATTTGACATAAGGGGTATTGAGATTTGGGAAAATCTTTTTAATCAGTTTTAGGCCAGAAATTTGGCTGTCAAGGGGTCAAATTTCAACGATTTGACCTTTGAAAACTTTACCAAACTCCTCCGCCAATTATGGGTCTAAATACTTAAAATTTCAAACTTTTTAATTTGATTTGAGGTCAAAACAATAAATGTTAAGGGGGTCAAAATGGAGGTCAAATTAAAAAAAAAAAAAATTGACTTTTACAGTCTCTACCAAATTATTCAGCCAGTTTTTGGCCTAAACATTTGAAATTTTACATAAAGTGCATTCAGACGTAGGGCAAGCTTTTTAATCATTGTTTTTGTCGAAAATTTGGCTGCCAATGGGTCAAAGTTCAAAAGATTTGACCTTTGCGGTCTCTAGCAAACTATTCAATCAATTTTGGGTCTAAACATTTGAAATTTTACATAAAGGTTATTCAGACATGCGGCAAGCTTTTTAATCAGTTTTGGGGCAAAGATTTGACTGCCAAGAGGTCAAAGTGTAAAGAGTTGACATTTGCAGACTCTATCAAACTCCTCTGCCAATTTTGGGTCTAAACAATTGAAATTTTAGATGTAGGTTACCTGAAAATAAGTCAAACGTATATATATATATATATATATATATATATATATACATACACACACATATGCACATAAAGTTATGAACAGTACATAGGGCCCGAGCGAAGCCGGGCTGAACTGATAGTGTTTTCTAAGATTAATGTTCCCACTGTAAAATTACCGTCTATGAGCAATATATTCCGGCAATGTGTTCTGAGAATGTATATTAAAACTTTATTATGCTTGGTTTACGCTATAGCAGCCATCTGTGGGTTACTTAATGCTGAATAAAGTTAAACATAAAAAATAGGAGGCATCACTTTTGGAATGCCACTTGTATAATTCTACAGGTAGGGTCTATTATTTATATTCTAAGAATATTTTGCTTGCAGATGCAAATTTCAGTGAGACTTGGAACATCAGACATTACTTTTAGAATTAAAAAAAATCTTACAGAGAGGCTGATAATGATAATCTTAAGAATTATTATCGAACTCTTTGAATTCAAACGTGCTGTTCAAATATTGGACGGTACCAGTAGCATATCATGACATTAAGTTATGCGGCAGCTATTTCCATAAAATTAAGAAATTTTAAACTTTAAGAGTCTCATTTATTATTAAAATCTTCAAGTAAAAATCAAATATTTTTGGTCCCCCGACAAAAGGAGGGTGGACCTGTAAATTCATCATTGTTTGTTCGTCCGTCCGCACTTTTTTCAATAACTACGCCTTGGAATTTTTTGAAATTTTGTGCAAACATTAAACATCATAGGAGTAAAAACGTAACAGAACGGATTTTCCAGGAAAACTCTACTTGTCGCTCTAGGAGTGTCTTTTGTGTTAAAATAGCTAAAATTGACACTTTTGTGCTTATTAAAAAAGTTGATGTCTTGGATTTTTATAAAAATTTCTGAAAAGTTGTAACTAACTGATTTCTTTATAATTTTGTTTGTCTATACTTCGCAATAACTCTTGGGTGTGCCCCAGGGGCTCTTTTAGGGCTAATAAAAGCACTCCATTTTGGGACTATTTTATCATATTTGTCCAAAATTCTCTGTGTATGTCTATTTAGCAGTTTTGCATGGTGCTGAACTCAAATTTAAATATGTTACGGCTTTGGGGACTTTTGGGGCTAAATGGGGGGGGGAATGATGGACTTAGTCATTTCTTTTTTTGTATGGTGCAGAACTCTAATTTACATATGTTAAGGCCAAAAACTGCACTGTTTGTTCATTTTCACCAGGATTTGTCCCTGGGGACTTTTGGGGCTAAAGGGAGGGGTGCAAATGCTGAAACTAGTTATTTTTTTTACGCCTCGTTCACTATGCACTCACGGGAGACCATGCATGTTTCACTTGTTTTTTTTTATTGTTTTTCCACTTTATGTAATCATAATCTTACATGCATCACGATCCATGATACCTTAAGACAAGTTCCTGGTGACTAAACCATTCTTCCACTTTGGCTAGACAGGTCAGAGAGGCCTGATCTGATTCCTAGGATATTCTGTAATTCATCCCTCAACTGTATTATTCATTCTGATACTAGAAGACGGCCCCTGAGAGTCGGACATTTTGAAAACAAAAAAGACTACTAATGCTCAAGAGTTATGTTTGCTGAGAGTAATGCCTTTGATCTTTAATATTTTTCATTAAGACGGAAACGCTACTCTTGTTAATTACAGACTGGTTTTGTGACGTTTAAAGAATACGAGATACAGAGAAGAGAGGGTCGCGTAAAAAGAATAGAAATTTTAAAATTTATTTAGTCTATATTTCAAATCAATTTGCTAGATTTCAATGAATACATGCATGGGCGAGAGAATCTGTTACTAAATAAAACAAGCAATCTATCTATATAAGAGCCAGGTACGTCCAAGGATGGAATACTGTTGCCACATCTGGGCAGGAGCTGCTAGAAAGGACTTGTCCTGCCTTGATAGAGTTCAAAATAGACTTCGTAGCCTCGTAGGAGATGTCCTTTTTTCTTCCCTGCAACCTCTATCTCACAGAAGAGATGTTGCAAGTTTGTCTCTGATGTATCGTTATTTTCATGGAAAGTGTTCGACTGAGCTTCAGTCTATGGTCCCCCCTCGCCAAACTTTCACAAGAAACACTCGTCTAGCTGTAAACACTATCAATAATTTCCCCCACTCTTTATCTGTACCTAAACCTAAACGTAGATTCCATGAGCAAAGCTTCTTTCTTAGAACTGCACGCCTGTGGAATTGTCTTCCGTTTTCCTGCTTTCCGGCTGACTACAATATGGTTGTGTTCAAGTCTAACGTAAATAAGTTCTTGATGAGCCGTTTCATATAAGTTATCAAATTTACCGAATTTTCATTACTAATGATTACTATATTGTCCAATTTCTACTGTACATTCTTTAACCCTTATCCTTGAGTGGCCTCTTGGCCTTGATAATGTGGTGATGCCTGTGTAAAAAAAATAAAAATTAAAAAATAATAATAAATATATCAATTGAAGAACTGCAATAACTATAAAAATAATTAACATTTGCCGAGAATAAAACAGAAAACATATAACAATTAAACAACTTTTAACACCTTCCTTCCATTTCAATAAAAAATACTAAAGTAATACCAAACACTCTCCGTATGGTTTTCTTCTAAGAGTAATATGTTCTGGGATTAATGTTTTCTAAGATCAATGTTCTTATTGTAAAATTATCATCTATGAGCAATATATTTAGGGAGCAAGGACTATGTGTTCTAAGAACATAATTAATTACCCTACCTATAGAATTATATTTGATTACTTTTCTTTTTGTTCTAGCTATAAAGTGGTAAAAGCAAAATAAAAATGAAAAGTGACACACTCAGATACCAACACTGCTCAAGAAGATAGTTTGTCTATTAGATTTATAAACTAGAATATTCTAGCCAATCAGAACACAGAAAAAATAAGGTCATAAGCATTAAGGAGCATTCTGTATTTACTGAGGGAAGTTTTTATGCTGAAAGATATATGGAATAAGAAAATGAAACAATAACGGTGGGGCCCATGGCACAGTGGATAGAGGTGTTGAACCTCTATGGTTTCAGGTGAGCATTGACTGAAGATAGCGGTTTCAATCTTACTCAAAGTAGACCAGAGGATTAGTTTGTCAAAACATGGTGAGACAACAACAACAACTATGGAAGGCAGTAATTACTGAGGATACAGTTAAGAGACTCAGCATCCCTATACTGTTGCAGTTAACTACCTGAAGAAGGCAAGAGGAATAGTTGGCCAAAATGTGGTAAAACAACAATTATGAAGATGGAGATAACAGTCTACAAATAAATAAACGTTCTGAACCTTAAAAAGTATGCAACAAAGTGGAATTTCCAGTATTTTATGAGAGAATGGAAGTAGATTTTTGGTCCCCCCGACAAAGGAGGGATTGGACATAGTTAGTCCATTCACAGTTTTCTCAATAACCACCCTTGGATTTAAAAAAAAAATTTCACAAACATTAGTTATGGTGAAAGGAAACTTTTGCCAGTACGGATTTTCCGGGATGATTGTGGTTGCTCCCCTAAGGGCCATTATAGGGGTAAAATTGCTCCAAAATTGTTCATCCAATCATTTGTTTGCATTTTTCTCAATAATCATGCCATAGATTTAAAAAAAAAAAAATTTGCACAAACATTAGTCATGGTAAAAGTAAATTCTTCACTCGTGGAGGGGGACCAGGCATGCTCAGCTGGTTTTGTTGAGTAAGTAAAAGATATATCCACTTCCTATGAGTTAGATTGGTTTGTGAGTTCAAGAAAACAGATATTACACTCTGATCCTAGCCTGAGGCTTGGATGGAAAATGAATTTTTTTTTGCGAGTTATGAGGTAATCTGAATACATGTTTTGTTTAATAGATGAGAGCAATGATTTATTACAAGCGTGTCGAACATGCCGCCTGTCGATTGTATGTGACTCTTTGTAAGCACACTTACACTTCACATAGAACATTCTGTCATTTGTCATCTCGCCACCATCTTGAGAGTTTACACGTGTGTCATTTTGTGTGCTTCTCATCTATGTGTTTTTCTTTATTCAGAACTTTTAGGTCACATTTTCGAATTGATTTCCGATTGCTTTTCAAAAGCACAAAAGACATAAATGCATCTGTGAGATGGGTGTGACCAATATTTCATGGTGACCAATATTTCATGAATAATAATAAAAAAAAAAGGCATAATTTTTACCGTAAAATTTTCAAAAACTAATTTGCATATATATTGTACGTTTGTAAGTAACAGAAATATTTTTAGAAATAATTTTATTAAACAACTTGCAACCTTCATGATGACACAAAACTGACCCACATGACTTTCAGGAAATTCAAAATTGGACAGGCGTCATCTATTGTAGTTTACAATCAAATAATTAAAAAAAAAGTGTATTCTAAAAGTGTTTGTTCCAAAGTATTTGCTAAAAAAAATTCTTTTCATTAACAGTATTTTCATGAACAAAAATGTTAGTATATTATTTTTTGTTTTGTTTTACTGATCCCTTCTTATGTGGTCCTGGATATGACCTTAAACTATATCCGATGGTGAGGCCCCAGCTTGTGGGCTTTGGGGAGTGTGGAGCCACCCTTTAATTGCCATTGCTCCCAGGTCCACTCTGATCCATAGTGGTAGTACCTGTTAGGGTCCAAACTATGGGTTAAATAGAAACCGACTTAAAAAACAAATATACTCTATTAAAAAAATTGTTCTTCAAAATAACTGGATTTGGCATTAAATAACCCAAAAGGGTTGATATGCCGTAAAACAAAAACAACCAACCAACCAACCAACCCTTCTTATGTAGTCAAAGTCACATAGACACAGCCAAGCAAATATTGCAGTTTCGTGTTTTTTCTTAAAATTGATTTTGTCAATTTTTAAGAAAAACTTCAAATAAATAATTCTGCTTGCTGTTGAGCTATCTATTTAAAACAGAATTACTGAAAAAATATTTCAAATAAAATATTTTCTTTGTAACTGAAGGTCGATCTTAATTCACATTAATGGAAAGATAAAAGTAAATGGTAGTTTACATGAAGCATTGCTGGCAGGGAAATATGTGGACGTTTTAAAAGCTGAGAGCAATGTGGAAAAACCGGAACAGCAAAAAGAAAGAAGGAAAAACAAACAAAAAAATAGACAAGTATGAAAAGATATTTCAATGTAATACATATTCCAGTCCCTTCTTTTCAAAAACTGCAAGCTTGTCGAACTCTCTTCGCACTGACTGTTTTCCTCCTACTTATCGCCTTCGTCCTTTTAAGACTAAGGCAAATAGGCATCTTGTGTCTGTTCTTGTACTTTGGACTTGATGGACTGAGCATACGACTCTCTCGTGTTTTCTATAATCCTTTTACCGTGATTGCTGGCAGTTCTAAAGGCAACTTTAGTTTCAAAACATCTATTATATTTAAAACAATTGAAGTAGTGGTTTATGTGTGCAATGGCGGCAACACATTCAGGGATGTAATATGGTTGATTGTTCATTTTCTGTTGACATTTCTTGGAGGGTAGTTAAGTTGAATGCCTATCGTACACATTTTTTTTTTTAAATGTAGGGCATAGAAAATTACTTAAGATTTCTACCCCAATCATGGTTGACAGAATGAGAGCATGCTACCCTTGTAGATTAAATAAATTGTCCCTTTTAAAATTGTGTGTAGATTCTCAAGTTCAACAGAAAGATTCCAGAGTTGAACAAGATACACTTGAAGGCGATTGGAGGTGAAAGCATTCTGAAAACAACACTCAAGTAGTTCGAAGAATTCAAATAATATAAATTATAAGAATGAAAATGAAAAATGTGCACTGTTTGAGGTGAGGAAGGGAAAATTTTAAGCAATGGAAGACATAGAATTATTCAACTGAGAAATGATGAGAACATTTGGTAAACACAAGATGAAAGACATTGTTGAAAAAGAATACTCGAAAAGAACAAGTAATATCCTTGAAACTAAATTATGAGGTAAAAATTTATAAAGGGAATATTTAGGCGATATACCTAATAGGATACTCTAGACCCTTCATAAACTGAACAAAAGAAAAACTTGGATACTCAGAAGATCAAATAACCAGGAAACTGGTGAACATACACAGTGAACTGCATCTGAAGGATGTTACTGGCCAACTGGGGGACGGCGTCCATCTGAAGTCAACTCTACTTTCTTCAGTGAGAATATTACCTCCTGTGTCAAGTGGCTACTTTCTGGCTGACATTTTCCACAATAGCTGAAAACTAAGTACAAACCAAACCTCATTTGCCAGGCTACTAAAATGTACATATGATAATCATTTCCGGTATACACTACGGGCACTAGTTTCACATTATACATGTAATAGATTATTTTCATTATAACCCCAACATTTACTACACCCACTGGTCAGCTTAATCCTAGAAATAATGCCAACTCAACTGCTAACTTTACAATCCTTAAAAGCTCCTTTATTTGGGATGTCATCACCGGATGTAGTTAAGGTCCTACTTGGGACAAATGTATTTAGTTCCAATAGGCAATAACTGTTTTTTTTTTGGGTTTTTTTTTTTTTTTTTGTTTTTTTTGATATGACACCATGTCAGGTTCTGAATAAACAGGTACAATTTTTCTAACAGTTACTGAGTTATGTAAACAACCTATTTGTCATATGAGAAGATGCCAACATGCAATAACAGCACCAGATGATGTCCCACAGGTCAAATTTGATTTGGTCTGCTGAAACCAGGATTATTCCATGATTATGGGATTATGATAAGGATTATCTAGTAGTGTACAAGAGAAGGAGTATTTTTGCTTGTGAAGATCTGCTATTGGCTGTTCCCATGGAAACTGAAAGTCAGACATTTGACAGCAAATGATTAGATTGCCATCCTAAATAGAATGCTCTAAAAAAAAGAAAAAGAAAAAAAAGGTACAGGCGATAAAAATGGTTATATATATATATATATATATATATATATATATATATATATATATATATATAACCATATATATATTCTTCAGAATAAAGTAATGCAATAGATCTACTGGTATGGAAATCCAGTGATTATTGGTCTTACAAAATATTATTGGCTGTAATATTTTACGACAATCCCAGTTAAATAATACCTCAATATACCAGATAGAGCAAATATATATATATATATATATTCACCACGTCTGATTGAACATGACAGAGTTATTCTTTTTTTCGATTTTTCTGGATATCTTTCCCATTCGCCGAGCAGTCTTCTTTATTTTAGCCGGCATGTTGTATAAAATGGCACCCAAAAGTTGTTCAGCCATATTCTACTACAGCGCTTTCTATCAGTGCATCTGATTATTATCAGGAGCGATTGTTGTTATCTTTTTCTTTCCCTTTGAGGCTTGGTGTATTTATAGTTTTTTTGTTTTTTATTGGTGGTTGCAGGATGGTTAGGGGTGAATTATTTTTATTTTTAATTTCGATTTTCTTATTTATATTATTTTATAATTTATTTATTTAGTTTCTTTTGGGCGCCATTTTATACAACTTACCGGCTGAAATAAAAAAGACCGTTCGGCGAATAGGAAGGATATCCAGAAAAATCAGAACAAAGAATAACTCTGTCATGTTCAATCAGACGTGCTTGAATAATGACTTGCTGCCAATATATATATATATATATATATATATATATATATATATTGTAAGATTATTACCTCATAAACCATTTCTAATTAAAATTTATTTCGTATTATGCATGAAATCTGAAGATAAAAACATGTTTGAAGTCTATAAGTATGCTAGAATAATCAAGTCTTACAAAATGTCGTCTTAGTGGAACCATAAGTAGGATATTATGTAAAAAGTAAACTGATGTTACGTTAACTGAAATGAAGCAAGCACTTTCATCTATATATATAAAAGTGAAAATGTGTGTATGTATGTGTGTTTACTTTTTCTGTATGTCTACAAAAGGCTTTTTTTGGCCGTCATTCTCGGTTGGCTCGCTCCTTCTTAAAACTTTTTATATGCTGTCTAAATAATAATATCTACGACTAAGGAACTCGGGTCGCAGCTATCTTTAATTTACCCGACTTTTACAAGCTATTTTCGAGATATTTTTTGATCACCGTGTAGCAGGGAAAACAGAAACTGGCTTCCAGCGCAAAACTAGGTCAAACATCACGCAACATACCGTTCTCGCACCTGCTAATTTCGGTTTATAAACGTCAACTTAACACACTTATCAATTCATCTATTCCCGTGATCGAGATGGTTAGGTCACAGGGTTTTTTTTCCATTTCTTTTCCACCTTCGCGTCAAAGGTTCGGGGTTCAAGCCTACCTTTCTACTAAAACTTTTTTTTTTCTTTTACACCTCCAAACATCCGGCCAACGTTTTTTTTTTTTTTAAACAGGGTTGTTTTGATCTAACCCCCCACCACCACCAACACACACCTCCAAACATCCGGGCAACGCCGTTATATTGAAAAGCCAAAAAGTTTTAAATATAAAAATTAATATTTGCTTTTATTAAGACAATGCAAGTGTTTACAAATTATCTACAAAAAAAAACTGTGAAAGAAAGAATTTTATAAATGCTTTAATTTTTTAAATAAATTACTTTTATAATTCACTAGCGGGGGTACCCGGCGTTGCCTGGGTGTTTGGAGGTGTGTATGTAGGAGAGGGTGACCCTGTTTTAATGGTATAAAAAAAACAAAGCAAAAAGAGAAAAAAAAGTTTAGGTAGGAAGCTAGGCTCGAACCGGAAGCATTGAGGCTAAGGCGAAAAAAAAAGCCTGACACGTTACCCCTATGCCAAAGAGAAATAGAATTGAGAACGGATAAAGTTAAACCTTTAAAAACACTTGCAGGTGGTTTAAACTAACATCAATGTTTTCTAGATCAAACATGACGTCATTGTCATAGTAGCAGGAGGAGAGAAAATGATGGAACGATTTTTTTCTGCACCCCTCCTTGTAGAAAAGGGTCCAGTTTAGGGTGAAGGAATTAATTTTTTTGGCCAATTTTTTTCGATATTTGTCATTCAAGATGTCGGGCTTCAAAATGATACCAATCTCATGAAAATCCGTCGCCTCTGTCGAAAGTTTTTGTGAGACATACAAACACACATACATACATACACACATTTTCGCTTATATATATATAGATCACAAGACTTTACTCCATTTTATTACATACTGTTTACGTTCCAGATTTTTTTTTTCTTTGCTCATGAAGCCATTATTATTATACATTTGTACTCAAGACAAAAAAAATATGAGCGTTATTAAAAAAGTAAAGTCTCCTGTTTTTTTTAACTCAAAAATTAAAAGATTGAAGAGATCCGAAAACAGGAATGATACTATTAAAACAAACAACCTTTTGTGTTCCAGTATTTATTTTTCTACATAGTCACCACCATTCTCAATGTACATTTGTCAGCGATGAATGATGCGTTTGTTGTAAAAGTCCAAAGAGCACTTTATCACTCACATCTGTTCACCATTCTAAAATTGACAAACCCACTGACATCAACTGCATTGGCTTTGTAGACGTTCAACAGGCGCTGGTGAATGTCGATCGGTTGAATTTTTTTGGTATAGAGGATTTCACAGAATAAAAAAAAAATATGAGGCATTAATTTTGGAATGCTCCTCCTAAATCGATTTTAACTCCAAAACGGTCATCGTGTCAATCTTAAAAGAAAAGAAAATTATTGCCTACACACTATTTTTACTTAAATTTTCAAAGAAACCATTTAGGATGGCAATCTCATCCATATGATATTAAAAATGTTCTGTATGCTATTAAGAACAAGTTTTAAATAAGAAACTCAAATTTAGGGTTCAATTTGCTCTTGGAAATCTGACATGTACATGTATGCAGTATGACGTCACACAATTTCCTTCAATTGACACATTTATATTCCATTGAACATAAAAGTGGTAGTTTCATATTTTAATGGACTGTAAACAGGTTTCCAATTGTTCTGGAAATCACAGGAAAATAAATAAACCTCGAGATGGCAACAGGTGCTGATAACTGTTGCATTTGATCACGCATTTAGAAAACTGATGAAGTATTAAAGACAACATTAAAAACCATAGTGGCATAAATGTGGGTATTAGCAGCCCTGGTGGGATTACCTATGTGAAGAAGTCTGATGTTGGAAAAGCCGAAACGCTCAATGAGTCCAGACTTGCAGCATCAATAACGACGCTATCTATTTTAAAACTTGTGTGCTTCAGTTTGTAAAACCTCTTTTGACAGAGCCTTTTCGTATGTCAGGTTGTTCAAGAATTGCCAGTCGACTTAGTGGAGAGAGGCATTCGATATGAAAGCGATTTTAGAATTTTTTTTAGATGAGGATTCATAATTTCTATTTAGGTTATTCGGACTACTGTTATTTTCAGAACGTTTTGGTCGATGCACCCTCCGACCCTCCTTCAGGTGTATTGAACTCAGAAATTTGCACAAAATTTCAAACTCTAACCATTGTGCCACGGGTTCTTACACAGTACTTGGAAAATCAATTGTAAAAGTGATATTCTCCTGAAGGTTGAAGGTTCAATTCTCAGTGTGGGGTTATACTTAGGACCTTTATCCAGTCATGGCTGATGGAATAAGAGCATGCTACCCCTGTGAAATAAATAAAGGTTTCTGCTTGAAATTTCATCTAAATTCCAGAGGTTGACAAAATATACCTGAAGAAGATCGGAGGTTACATCAACCGAAACGTTGTGTAAATGGCATACAAGATGAGAACAATAATCTGAAGAATCCAAATAATACGAATAAACAATCCTCATTTCAAAAATTCAAAAACATTATTTGAAGATAAAATTGGTTGCCAGGAAAATTTGAAGATGAAAGTGACCTCATCAAAGGCAACTAAAGTAACAATTCATCAAATAACACAAAAGATGAAAAAGAATGATGAATAGCAAAAAGAGAAACTATCAAAAGTGTATGAGCTGAAGAAGTTTGCAAAGAAGTCAAAAATGTTTCACTGAAGTTGCATATTTTCCAAAAATGTAACTTAAACATTTCTTTTTTTTAATATTTAAAAAACTATTTTATAGTTTGATCATAGATCATGATATTACAAACGATCTCCATTTTTTAGTTTGACACTTACTTATTTCACAAAAACATTTTTATTACTAAAAAATGTTTGGATTGAACATTGATCTCCTGAGCAATCTAACCGTTATGGCATGTATGCCACTATGAATATGCTGAAATTACCATCAAAGAGAAAAGCCTTTAGAGAACAGTGTTAAACATGGAACTGAGAAGTAAAACATATATAGTCCGATTGTTATATTTTTTCAAAACTGAAGTGACACTAATTCAGGGCGAGTTGAATTGGTTTTCTCTGAAGAAGGAAGTTTCATGAAATTCGCAAGCGATCCCCAGTCACATGTATATCTCCATCAAAGAAGATGACAACTTTTGAAGCTTTTGCAAGGAGGTGTTGATGCCTTCCTACATACAGTACCTAGTATTCCCAAATAGTCACCTATCTGGTACTGATTAAGCTCAACGTTGCTTAACTTCGGTGATCTAATGAGAACCGGTGTGTCAATGTGATTACCTCTTTGTATATTGTTATTTTTATATTTTTCATTTGCTGATGAGTGTATAAGCCCCTAAACACTTATATTTACTGATGAGTGTATAAGCCCCTAAACACTTATATTTACTGATGAGTGTATAAGCCCCTAAACACTTATGTTGCCATCAATAACGCCAGTTGTTTGTTGATGCAACACCACTCGGATGCAGTTCTACATTATTTCTTGTAAATAATGCAAAACGTTGCTGTATTTCACTTTTATCTATATATTAATACGATAGCGCGTGTGTTATTTTCTGTGTCTCGCTTACATCCAGGTCATTTAATTGTTATGTACTTCCATTTCTTGTCATAAATAATTTTACCAAGAATTCTTCATAAGTTTTGGTTTCGGTTTTGATTATAGCTGATGGTACTTAAGTCATCTATTTTTTTTTTTATAAATAATTTTATAAAGAATTCTCCATAAGTTTCGGTTTCGATTATGGCTGAAGGAACTCAAGTTATATATATATATATACGAGCAAACAGTTAATAAAACATGTTAAAAAACACTTTGAAATGAGTTAAAAACATATTTAATCTGAAAAGGAAACACTAGATAAGTGGATAGTCCTTAATCCGCGGAGTTTCGAAGAAATACTTTCCTTCTCATAAGAGGGTAGGAATTAGCAAAATGCAAGATTGGATTTTGCATGCAAAAGTATTTGATGAAACAACAAGTAAGTCAAAGATCTTACTTGAAAACAAAAAAAGTGAAGCAGAGGAAATATGGTGAAGAAAAAGGTGGTTACACATGAATGGATAGTCTGGTGGAAGATAAATAATCCAGTGATGGTAAAATCCGAATATATAACTTCAAGAAAGTTAATTGACTTTCCATTTCCACAAGTAAAATCCATAATATATATATATATATATATATATATATATATATATATATATATATATATATATTTTCATAAGTTTTTATTTTGGTCTTGATTCAAGCTAATGTACCCAAGTCGTATGGATATATTTTTTTATTTTTGAAATCGCAACTTTATAATATATAAAAATCTATAGAACATTAACACTATCATAATATATACGAAATCTGCAAGAATTAAAATATCATATTTAAACATACTTTATGACCGGGCTTTGCCGGGCGTTCATGCTAGCTTAGATAAATACTTTCGCAGTTTTAACAAAAGTGCTACAATAATAACAGACCGTCCCGATTTACACTGAACCTCTACAGAATGCCAACATTAATATATTACATATGAATGAGTCTCCTGTGGAATTTCCACAGGTCCCACTAGTTTGTATTATTTGTACCTGTTGTGTTTTCATTTACTGATCATGTATAAACCCTTATACACCTGTGTTGTCGAAACCCAAGTTTTGTTCGTCTGCGGATATGAAGACACTCGGATGCCAGTGTTTAGTTTTAAAAAGACATTTATTTAAAAACAGGAGAACAGTTACAGGAAGGATCATAGTGATGGTCACTTTTGTACATGTGGGAGAAAAGGCCGACATACAGATAGACATATAGTTCATCTCCTAACACCCAGCTACACTGTGTGCACTGCTTCCTCACCTCTATTGGGGACTGTACCTTAGACACGTCTTTTCTGCTTGAAGTATTGCCAGACAAAACATCACCTCTGAGCCTTAAGGTCTCATTCAAACTTTTCCATTCAAACACGGATCTTCTTATGCATTAAACGACCACACAACACTTAATAAATATGTTTTTGTTTATTTATTTCAGGTTCTTATTGCCACAAGTACTTTGGCTTGGGGTGTCAACTTTCCAGCTCACCTCGTCATCATTAAAGGTACTGAATATTACTGTGGCAAGAGCAGGCGTTATGTGGATTTCCCAATTACAGGTAAATGTTCATTTTTTTTATATTTGTGTCCAAAGAATGTCAAGAGATTTGCTAGTTGCTACTCATCTGTTGTATTTGTGCTCTGCCCAAAAGAATGACACTAATTCTGATGTCTAAAAATTATTGATATATCTTTATCATTGGTGGCGATGAGAGGGTGGGAAGGAGAACATATGTACAGAAATTTGATGGGGTAAATTTTCTTGAACCCAAACTGCCAATCAATTTTGCATCGATGTCATATAACGATTTGTTACGCCCACCTCTCCACTTGAAAATGCCCACCGCAGGATTTTACTGTCAATATAGCCACACCCTCAAAGCATTTATTTGGTGACAAGATATTTTCTTTTTGTTATTAACCCTTGCTGGTGTTTTCAATCAATAATTATTTTATTTCTGACAATCCACCATATTTATTTCTTCCAATCAGGTGGCTTGAGAAGAAGGAAACATTATATAATTCAAGTTTATTACAATGCTGTACTTTTAAGGTAACAATGATAAAGTGCTAACCATATTATGTTTATATATTAATGGCCTGGCAAGGCCACAGGGGAGACAACCGAAGCAGCAAAAGTGAAGCTGCTTGCAGGACACTATATATACAAATTTTAGCATATTTTATTGGTTTGAAAATATAGATTTTTTTTTTTTTTTTACTAATTGTCATAAAATTTTAACCATAGAATAGTATTATAATCTTCAAAAAGCCTCCAAATTTTCATGTAGATTCATCAAATAGAACCCAAGATATGAGCATTTGTGTGTATATATATATATATGAGCATTTGTGTGTGTGTGTGTGTGTGTGTGTGTGTATATATATATATATATATATATACACACACACACACACACACCACCTCTTTTGGTAATTTTATAAGTTCCAAATCTCAGCGACTATTGATCAGAATTGAACAAATGAAGGCTCGTTGGAAAGCTAATGACCTGAATTGTGTAGTGAGTAGTGAGCTATGTGACATTTGCCCTTAATGTCACACATTAAGGGGATCATCCATCATCCATAAACTTTTTTTGGCACTTTTTTACAGCCATAAAATGTTTCAATCATAGTCATTTGTTTTCCTAGTTTTGCGTATGAATTACAAAATATCTGATATTTCCCCAAAACCTCTAGCCTTGATGGAGGAGAGACAAAAACTTGCTGCTATGGTTTCAAATGATCTGAAATAACAGCAAGGGGAGACTTGATTCCAAATATTTCTCATATGTTATATCTCCCCTCTTTGGTTTTCATACATAAATTTCACAGTGTATAAGGATTATTTGATACTGGAGATACTCATAATTGTACCCTATTTCCAAAAGAGGAGGGGATAAAACATATGAGAAATATTTGGAATCAAGTCTCCCCTTGCTGTTATTTCTGATCATTTGAAACCATAGCGGCAAGTTTTAGTCTCCTCTTCATCAAGGGCAGAGGTTTTGGGGAAATATATTATTTTTAATACCTTCAGACATTAATGTTTCATCCTTTCGGAATCATCAATGCAGGAAATTATGATTGTTGCTGGTCGTGAGCTTTGAACCCCGCAACAATGCCATTTCTGTCTCCATTTGCAAGGGCATAACCACTGGGCCACCGTCAACTGCAACAATATTCAAATAAATTTAGATGATTTTCAATACATTTAATCAAACAAAAAATTATTTTTACATATTCTAATATAATTTTTCCTACTTTTAATTTACTTTTTCTCCAATATAAAACCATAATTTACATAAATCATACGAGGGGCGTGCAATAAGTAATGCCCCTGACCCGCTTCCAGTTGTCTAATCTAGCTGAAATTTTGCATGTGCAATGATTTATATCTCTATGGGTTATGTGGCAAATTACAGCTCTGAACTAATTGTGGTTTCTGTTTTACAGGTGTTTGAACTGAGTCAGGTGTGAAATGGAGCCTGTTGAATGTTGAGCAGTGATCCGGTTTTTGTATTTGAAAGGACGCACACCACAGGAGACTTTTGATGAAATGAAAGAAATTTATGGTGATAATGCCCCATCATATGACCTTGTAAAACGCTGGCATCGTGAATTCAAACATGGCCGGAAGTCTGTGGAAACAGCTTCCAGACCTGGTCGCCCCCCCCCCCTTCTGCCATTGATGAGGTATCTGTCTGTCAAGTTGAGGCTGTCATTTTGGAAGATCGCTGCATTATTATTCGCCAAATAGCCCAAAATGTCAAGATTAGTGCAGGGTCTGTGGAAACTATCATTCATGACCATTTGCATATGCATAAGGTGTCTGCCAGATTGATTCCCAGGCTGCTCACACCATTCCAGAAGCGAGAACACGTCGAGTGCTCGAGGATGAATATGGAGATGTGCCAAGAAGATGAGTAAAAGTTTTTCAAAAGACTGATTACACAGGATGAAACCTGGGTCCATCAATATGATCCAGAGACCAAAGCCCAGTCAATGCAGTCGAAGCACTTGGACTCACCACCTCCAAAGAAGGCAAGGTCATGCTCACAGTCTTCTGGGGCCAGGATGGAGTAGTGATGACAGATTTCCTGGCAAAATGTACCACAATTACAGGAGCCTATTATGCTTCACTTTTGAGGATAATAAGGGAATCTATCAAAATCAAGAGGCGGGGCAAGATCAGCAAAGGTATCCTCCTCCTGCAGGACAACGCTCTGGTCCACAACTCGCATGTCGCCAGATCAGAAGCACAGGCGTGTGGTTATAAAATCCTCCCCCTATCCTCCCTACTCTCCTGACCTTGCACACTCTGACTTTCACCTCTTCCCAGCCATGAAGTTGTTTTTGAAAGGAAAGCATTTCCCAGATGATGCAGCCTTTATTTCTGAAGTCACGTCGTCGTTGGAGGACCAACCTGAGGTGTTCTACAAAAACGGTCTCCAGAGCTGCATCAAACGATGGGAGAAATGCATAACTCTGGGTGGTTCCTATGTAGAGAAAGACTAATAACTGTACCAAGTTTCATTGCTCTACTGCTATGGGAAGTGAGTCAGGGGCATTACTTATTGCACCCCCCTCGTACGTTTTTATTTTTTTTATTGGTCCCTCCTGACAAAAGATAAACATGATACTTTTTACTGAAACTCATCCAATATTAATAATAAAAATATTAATAATAAAAAACGAATTGAAAGGGAGAAAAGTTGTTAAAAAGTTTAAAAAGAAAAGGAATACGATTTGATTTGTATGAAACTGAAGTTTATTCAATAGAAATAAATAAAAATGAACAATAAATAATTTTTAAATTAAAAAAACAATATTTGAAAAATCAAAACTGAAAAACAAACGATTAATTAGTTTAACTGAAATATGAACAATAAATTAGTTTAACTGAAATATGTACAATAAATTAGTTTAACTGAAATACGAACAATAAATTGGTTTAACTGAATAACGAACAATAAGTTAAAAATTAAATTCAAACAAATATAGTATAAACAAAGTTACTAAGGCAGAAATATTTCAAACACTGAATATTAAAACTTTCCAAATCTGTTGTAGAATTTAATTTAAAGTTTGAATTTTTCTTTTTCTGATATATTTTTTTTTTACTAATATTGTTATTCTCTTTGCGACAAAAATTGTTTATAAGGGAATTCGATGAACTCCATATCAGCATTTTTTCAATTTGCTGAATAGTGTGACCCTCATCACAAGAGCAATATGAAATAATCGATTTTGATCAGCCAAAATATTTAAAGTTATGTACATGGCTAATTTTCTCTGATGAATTGAATGTAAAAAATAATCACATTTTGTAAGTTTGTTTATAACTATATAATTATATTAGACAAAATTATTAGTTATATCATTTGGGTAAAGCAGAGAACCTTTTAGCTGTTTAATTCAGCTATTTCTTCAACAGCCTCTCTTGCGGATAATAACTTTTTGCAACTATTGCATTTCAGTTTTTTGAAAACTGCATGACAGCAATAACCTGCTAAGTATAATATAACAGGAAGTACTTCCTTGCATTGATTAATATCATCTTCTGTTACATCTATGTTAAATTTATAAACATGTAACTCTTGCTCCCTTGTCATTTCATCCCAGTTAGTTTCTTTTATATTTTTCAATTCAATAGTTTGATTATTAATTGGTAAGCTTAATTTTAAAACTGACAACATTCTGAGTTTTATTTCACATTCATACACCTGACATATCGATATATTATACTGATCTCCACTAAGTTGTCGATACTGGCCAAACCTTGCCTCAAGGTTATCTGTCTGAAACTTTCTTGGTAATATATACACCATGTTCAGTACATTTATACAATATTTAGTCAATTCTAAAATTGCGTAAGTAGTATGGTACAAAGCAGTATATGTTTCCTTTGTTAACTTACCAGTTCTTCCAGGAATACTATTCCAAGTTTCTAATCAGTGACAGAACACATTTAGGAAACTATAATTATCACTATTTAATGTAAGTGGATTAGCATATTTATTACGAAGTCAACAACCTTTATATGCTGTTTTCACATTCAGTATTGTCCACCAAATATAAAATATTTGAATGTATTCTGCGATTTCTGCATAATTTGGCAAGTATTCCTGTTTCCTAAGGTTAGCAAACCTTGAATAGTATATTCGTTGAAAATTTGAAAAACCAAATTAACATTTTGCCTTTCAAAAGTAGTTGGAGAAAGAGCTTTCGAAGTCAACTTATAGCAATATTTCACAAGTGATTGAGATTCTAGGGCATAAAGTTTATGTAAATTAGAAAATGGAGCACTTTGGATGTTATCTAATTCATGATTTCCATTATAACAAAACTTTGGGAACATCATGCATTTATGTTCATCTTTTTGGCCAAGCCAATTGTTTCTAATGCATTTTAATATATGCACCGAGTCGAATAAGAAGAAAAGAGGGCTAGACGTTCTAACTGGATGGGGATATACAATTGAAAGCTTTGATGAGCTACAAAAGAAAGACATAACTTTTTATTTATTGCATTATTATCTGTTATAACAGATAATACCTTAAACCCTATATCTTCTAAGCCAATTATTATACGTTTAATCATGTCAAATAAGTTCTCAGCTAGAAGATATTTAGTTGGCATAACATGCACAACATCCTTATATTGTGAGAATACACTGCTAAGCAGAAAAGCAAATGCACTTGTGGCAGGTTCCTTGCTGTTGTTAGCTAAGCCAACAATATTACCACCTTTATAATCAAGATAAGGTTTGAGATGTATTTCATCAACAAGTAAAGATACTGTGATGTCATTCTGTATTAGTAACTTGAACTTTTAATATACATGAGAAAATTGTTATCATGTTGTTCAATGACAGGATTCATAGAAGTTGATAAGGTTAATCTTCGAATGGTTGAATAGCATGGTAAAATTACATTTTTAGTGTCTCTTAACAGTCTGTACCCTCTAGAGGAGCAGTTATATAATAAGGAAGAAAATACCATCATTTCACTCGAATAGTTAACCTTATTCATTGTCATTATGTTAATTTGTTCATATATGAACTTAATGGCATTAAAATATTTAAATGATTCATCTTGCACTAATAGCAAAAATGATAAGATTAATTTTAATAAAGAACTTATATTAGAAGTTTTCATTTCCTGTTCTTCGATGTCCATTTTTTCATGTTTTCCATCAAAATCTGCAGAGTATTTTCCTCTGTTACATGTTTAGGAATTCTATACTCCCCTATAGCACTCATTTCCACATCACTACAGAATACTCTAACGGCCAAGTCTGGTTCAATCACCATAGACATTTTTATTTTGGGGCATGGGCATCTCTTTATATGGCATATAATGATGGTATTGTCTTGCCTAATAGAAGTTCAATAATTTTTATCTATAAACGTTAATTGTTTTTCTAAATCATCAATATTATGGAAAGTTTTACGTTTCCGTAACCCTAACTCGTCAACAACACTTTCACATAATGCATGCTTAAGAGCAGAATTTTCTAAACGCATTTTCTTTGCGTTAGGAGACTCTCTAAAAGTGGTTGATGATGATAAATAGGAGGGACAGTTTGGTAATATTCGAGGAATAGCACCATCCTTAAGATAGGGATTTTTTAATTTAACACTAATTGTCTTTCCAGTCCTTTCATCAAATGCTGATGCCTCTCACTGTATGTCTTCAGGTCAAAAATGAAGTTCACATACCTAAAGAAATAATTTAAAAGAAAATCGTACCATGTTTGACTTAATACAAAAAAAAAAAGAAGAAAATTACATGACAAAAAAATGATAAAATAAAAAAATAAGGTTAATGTGCAGAATTAGTCCAGCCTCGAAAAATCATTTTAAATTACCACTTGTATAGGTTTTCGGGGGTGCTGAAAACGAAAATAATATTTAAAATTGTGGCAAACTAGTAGTTGCCAAGATATAAAAAGATGTTAGTTAAAAAAAAAAGGGGGGATAATTTAACCTAAGACGACCACCCACTTTATGGCCAATTTTTTTTTTTTTTTTTTTACATGGACAACGAGCAATTTTTCTTAAAATTACATTTTCGCGAAGTGCCTCTTTGATATAGGAATGAACACAACTAAACGTAAAATGAGCACCTACAGTTTTTTTTTTTTGATATCTCAAACATACTCTGCTATATTTAAATGGAGTAAAATCCTTTCTTTTTATTGCATTAATCCACTGGTAAATTATTTCCTTTTTTTGGGGAGAAATGAAAACACGGTAACTTTTTCGTAGTTACCTCGGCATTTTGGAACTATACATCTCAACGGCATAACCCTCCAAAACTTTTAACCAACTTTCAGTTTAGTCATGAGACACATGACCAAATTTCAACAGACTGATGTTCATGACGTCACCAGACTAAATTATAGTCGTCGCTAGGCCATCATATTATGCTAGCCACGGTATAACTCTATCCAAAAGAATATTTAGCCCTTTGTCTAGTTCATATTGGTGAAAAATTTTATTGATTCTAAATTATGTCTTATTTTTAATTTCTTTTAATTTTCTTTGGTTTGCAGACGTCTTACAAATGATGGGCCGTGCTGGTCGACCCCAATTTGATGCCCAGGGAAAAGCTGTCATCCTCGTTCATGATATCAAAAAGCATTTTTACAAAAAATTCCTCTACGAGCCGTTTCCAGTTGAATCCAAGTAAGTTGTTGTTTCAGAAATAATGATTCATTATAAATTCTTTCAACAATTTTTTAGTTTAATCTGAGTTTATTTATTTTATTTGGAAATCGCCCTCCCACTCCCCACCCCACCCCCACACAAGACATGAAGCCACTTAATGTAAGGAGCTAAAAAAATGAAAACATGAAGTACTACTTCAAGATTAAAAACTAGCCAACAGTCTTTGACTCAAAAAACAGCAATTCTTCCCTTTTGTTAGAAATATAGAATATGAGGACTAAAGGACAAAATAAGGGCAGTGAATTATGAGGCTGCTCTTCTATGAATTTCAGTCATTTGTAATAATAACTTTGTTATTTTGTGCAAAACATGTGTAAACATGTGCTCTGTTGCATGTTTTGCTGATGCATACAAATGGCAGACAATGGTTGACTAAGGGAAGATGTGGAGGGCATAAAGAACTGAAAATATTGTTGGCAAGAGTCCAACCACCCAAGAGATATATTCTTTGTTTAAAAAAATAAGTACCTCACTGAATAGGAAAGTCATACTGGGATCATCCTTTGTGAAAAAAGCCATATCCAGGATTATCTTTAAACTAACAAAGGTACCAGTGCTTTGCGCAGGACCTGCAAAGCGGGTACCCAAGCATACAGCAAAGTCCTGACCTTAACATTTGATCTTGACCTTGAAAAATAGTGTACACCATCTCTAGGTCGGAAACCATTATCATCATGTTAGGTTTGATCAGTACCGGTTCAGTGGTGTAGTCTGTAGGAGAGTATATATACATAGGAAATGACCTTAGCTTTTGACTGTAACTTTAAAAAATGGTGTGCACCATCCCTAGATAAGAGACCGTCATCATACCAGGTTGGTTATGATCAGTCTAGTGGTGTAGGCTGTAGGAGAGTTGTACACACACACACACACACACACTGCTACTACTACTTTATATATATATATATATATATAGATAAGCTGCCTCCATGAATGGAAACTGTCAAGATGTTAGCTTTGCTGAATGTCTCAAGTTGTCAACATCTGAACAGCCAAAAAAGTGTTCACTTGAATCAGTCAGTGGTGAAAAGATTCTGGGAAATGGGTAGAGAAGTTGGTCTGAGCCTTCATTCCAGAGAAGGTGTTGGAGTTAAACATTTGACAAAGACAATTGATTTTCCTGGGAACTGCTCTGCAGTTGAGCCAGTGTGTCTCTCTGAGCAAGAGTTTGTGTTGCGGAGGGGATGGCATAACAATCCTAAAAGAGGAAGTGACTCGGCTGAAGGACTGTGTCAGTAGGATGTTGTTTCGGTCTGGGTCTGTCAGGCAAAACTCTCATTCTGTAAGTCTGCCATTCCAGCTTGTGTTAACAAGTACCATTTGTAATATAAACAAAAAACAAAAAAAAAAAACATTATTTGTTTATAAATGGGCTTGTAGTTTTTGTTTTGGAGGGAGAATTTCCCTACACAGTGAGTGAGATGTTCATGGCTGGTGCAGGGAACACACAAGGGCATGATCATATATATAAATACTATAATTGTACAAGAATGCAGCTGAAATTGGTTACATTCTAAGCACAATTTTCCGGCTCAGTTTTCTTTTAGCAAACTTCAAGAATTGCCGCTCCTTTATTCTCCTTTTTTTTTTTTCTACTTTTGTTTACCACAAACAAAGTATATTGCCACTGAACTGTAAGCGCCAGATTTATAAGGAGTCAACCAGCAAGACATTTTTTCACATTATATTTAAAATTTATGCATGTTGGTACAGTTAGAAAAATAGGGAGCAGTTTAAGGAAAGGAGCTATTAGAATAGAAAAACCAGTCTGTGTATTCTTTTTTTTGCGGACTGTTATTTTCATTTTCCTAGTTTCACCACGTTTCATCCAACTAATCCTTAAACTTCTTCGGGTGATTAACTGCTCATCTAGAACTGTACAAACTCAATGTTGAGTCTCTATGGTTCCAAGTGAGCATTGTCTGAAGATAACGGTTTCAATCCTACCCAAAGCAGTCCAGAGGATTAGTTGGCCAAAAACGTGATGAGACAACAACTATGAAAGGTAGTAATTATTAGGAATACAGTTACAAGACTCTGCATTCGTATCCTATCACAGTTAATCACTTGAAGAAGTTTAGAGGATGAATTGGCTGAAACGTGATGGAACAACGACAACTATGAAGATGAGGACAACAGTTCACAAAAAAAATGAATATGCAAATTATGAAGCCTAATCTCAAAGGATTAAAAAGAAAACAAAATTAAAAAAATATATAAAATTGGCCTTGTTTTACAATAAACAGAAGTATGAAAAAGTGGTCAAAAAGCAAATATATAACAAATAAATGTTATTAAAGGTAAAATAAGTTACTTTTTTACCTATCAAGTTTTTATTGTTTTTACTTACTGTAAAACATTTATTTGCTTTGCAAAACCAGTAGTGTTGAGCGTCATGCAAGAACAAGAAAAAATGGCCACAATGTGACTTTTACATCTTTGAAGTCTACATAATGGTTCCAAAAACGAAAATTAAACAAAATATTGTTAGAAGCCCACCCAGTAAATGTTATCGTGATATTATTTAGTGGAATTTCTATCAGTGTTTTGTTTTATTTTCAAATTTTTGACCGATTCTCGGGCACTTCTGTTTTAGAGGAGTATTATATAAGGGAGATAACTCCCATTTACTAAAAAAAAAAGCATTGCTGAAACAGTTTACGAAAATTAATAAGAAAAAGTTATTTCACATATTGATCCCTTTTAGTTTTTTGGTCTCATGCCAAAAGACATATGCGGAAATTGTTGGGGACCATGTCTGAGATGTTCCACCTTCATCTCATGGAGTTTCTTTGGCAGAAAAAGGGAAAGGGAGACGTATTCCCTTGCATAAAAGGATCAATATGTGATATAATTTTTTTTTTTATTAATTAACACAAGTTGATTTATTTTTTGTAATTTTGACATTACTTCATTGTTATAGTTTATTTATTTTTGGTTTTGTGTTAATTAACAAGTTTGATTATTTTTTTTTACTTAACATTTAGTTAAAAATATTTAATTATTTTATTGCTTAGCATTCTGTGGAAGTGCTTGTAAAAGAAGCATAAAAAAAAAAAATAACACTGTGGCAACAGTCCAAGATCAATTAGGCTAGAATTTTTTTTTTTTTTTTTTTTTTTTTGCACCCTGTTTAAGAATGAGAGGCTAGTGTTTGATACACCAGCCCAGACGTGACAGCCGTAATCTATGGGCAAATGATGGCTTTATAGGTATATAGGATACTGACAGGTATGAGAAGCTTCTTTAGCCCTGAAGTATCTTTGCAGCAGAGTTGGCAGCATCTTCTATGTGCTCATTCCACTTCATGTTTCTTGAAAAATCTCAGGTTGAGGAGTTGAAATTTTGGACTCTTGAGAAGGGTGCCATCAGCCACGCCAACCAGAGATTGTAAAGTTGTTAAAGGAAAAGAGTTTTATCTTGGTAGTATTAAATGCAACTATCCATTTTTGTCAGCATTCTACCACAGACTGGACATCGTTTTTCAAAGATTCAACTTTTGTCTTTCACGCATGGACATTCAATCTATCCTGTAGCCATGGTGTAGTGTCGTCAGCAAATACACCAATCTCAGACGCAATCAGACCATTGTCTATTTATCATCAAATAAACAACATTAATCAGTGATAATGTTTTTTTTTTGTTACATCGAAAATTTAAGACAGAAAAAAATTAACTTTTACTTGAACAACAGAGGCATGTGTTATGCTCATGTCTCATTGGGAACGACAAGATGGTCATGCATCAGAAGAAAAAAAAAAGTATTAAGGTCCTCAGGTTCAAGAATACATGTGCATCGAACAAAACGAGAATTGGCGACTCTTTCTCTTGATTGAAGATTATGTTAGTTGCAATGTTTTTGTTTACTATAAATAATCCTTGTGATTTATAAATTGTATGCGTTTTAGGGTTGACTTCAATGTGGAAAGCATAAAAAAAAACAGACAGATAGTTTTTGTGTTTTATATATAGATAAATATAATCTATGCATCGTATAAATGTTGTAGACTTCAGATACTCATAAAAATCACTTGATGTAATTTATTTTTAGAGAGGGTGAATACCACTTCATTTCATGGTGATTCAAAAAGAAGTAGCATGTTCCACAGATGAACTATTCGTAGCATGCTCAGTTGGGTTACGTGCATTCCGTGCACGTTGTGATATGAAAAATACAGCTTCTCCAGAGTGAATGATTATGCGTGATGAATACCCACATCTTTCAAGAGGTTCGTCTGTTGATATGCATAGACACAACACAACCGATCTAAAGGAGTAAACAATAAAAATCCTTCTATTTCTTTATTTATTATTCTTTTTTTTGCGTCCTTTATGTCCGCTAGCAACAGTTTATCTCCAGCAGTACAATTCACACTTGCTGAAAAATCTATTCCCTTCAAGAATCTCTCCTTGCCAGATACCTTTGTTTGTTCAGCCACCTAGGTGACTTCATCCGTGAAGTCATTGACATAGAACCACAAATTAAGCTTGAAGAAATATCATGGTGGCTAACTCAAAACCTAACTCAGCACAGTAAAGCAGAATACTGAACTGATTCTGAGCCCTCATCTTTCTGGGGTTCATTGCTGGAACCCATAATTGAAGCAGGCTTGGATTGCCATGACTTGTCAGCCAGTGTTTGGAATGGGATGAACTTGTTGGAAAAAGCCGGCCCAACTGACTCGGGGTAAATGTCACAATGACTAATGACTATGCTTTATAGGCAGTTGTAGGTGGCGACTATAGATAAACATCACAGGTTCCCCATTAGATCATTCTCGACAATGGGAAGATGTAAAGAACTGTAAAAGTACATGTTTGGCGATTCGTATACTTACGAGCTGCCTTAAATAAGTTTTCAGACATTTTATACAGTCATTTAAAATTGTGATAAACTCTTGAAAATTCAGTATGATTTTATACAACAAGCCATCTTTAATGGGAGGTTTACTGCCAAATGTACTTAGATATGGATATTTGGCCAATACTGGCAATGTCAGTATTTCAACAAAATGGTTTTCTCAGAGCCAACTAGATAATAAGTGTAAATCAAATAAACCATATTGTATTTCACTTAATTTGCCTGTTTGTCCATTCTACTTTTTTTTTTAACTACTGGGCTGATCTGGCTGAAATTTTGTATAGACTCCCTCCCCCCCCTTTTTTTTTTACAAAGGAGTCGCTTTTATCAAGGCCTGGAAGCCACTCGAGGATATGGGTTGATAAAGATTGAAACAACATTAGTAGTGGAAATTTGAGAAATTAGATTACTTAAAGAGACGGCTCAACAAGAATTTGTTTATATTGGACTTGAAGACAACCATACTGTAGTCAGTTTGAAAGCAGGTGGGTAGTTTTAAAAAAGAAGTTTTGTTCATGGAATCCATGTTTAAGTTTAAGCACAGTGAGGGAAATTATTGATAGTGGTTTCAGCTAGACGAGTGTTTTTCATGAAACTTTGACAAGAGGGGGGCCATAAATTGGAGCTCAAATGAGAACTTGGCATAAAAATAGCAATTAAACAGGGACAGGCTTGCAAGGTCTCTTCTGTGGGGAAAGAGGTTGCAAGGAAGAGAAAAAAAGCATCCCTTACTAGACTACAAACTGTCAAAGCAGGATATGGTACTTCGAGCAGCTCCTGCCCAGATGTGACTAGGACATACTTGGCTCCTGTACAGGCAGAGAATTGCATTGGCACTGAGATACCTATTGGAGTGAGAGAATGATGCTACCATTTTTCCAGTGTGGAACACGTACATTAAATCCATTGCCAAGGTCTTTCCTAAGAATGTCCCTACCACATGCAAAGCTAACTCTAATGTAGGCAGATATTCCATGCTCATGGCAATCTTGGGGGTCAGATTTTAATATTAAGTTAAAGTATCCTTTAATAATGAAATCATTTAGGGAAATAGAACATTAGAACAATAGGTCTGGCTTGGTCTCCTGTCATTGGATTTCAACCACTGGAAGGTTGGAACACAGACTCCTGATATTAGAGAAGACCTGGTAGTGGGGATTTTCATTGGAAACTGAAGTTCTGGGTTTAATCTGGGTTTAATCTTGTAATCTTGAGACTTTTCATGATGGACTTTTGGGGGTTTGTGGAACAGGTTGACAGAGTTGGTTAGAGCAGAACAGAGAGAGAAAGTAAGGGAGAAAAAAAAACAAATATTTTTTTTGGTAGCACATGATAAGGTAAAGCTGTAACATTACCCACTAATATGGTATCGAGAAGCCTCACCAGAAGCTTCTGCATGGTCCAGAATCCATTCACCAAATGGCAACGCAGCAGCCCCAGTACTTTGCACCTGCTGATAGAACGGCCTCCTTAGTGGTTAATCTAAGGCTCGAGTCCCTGACTATCAGGCAGATAATGTTAGCCCAGTTAAAACGTTTACCTCCAGTACCCTTATTAGTGACATGGCTACAAGGATAGAAATAGAAACAGAAAATTTCCAACCTCTCGCGTAACTGCTGATCTAGAATACTTTTTCTTCTCCTTTTGTCAGAAAAATCACTCATTCTAAATGAGGACTGAGGGACACATTAGAAGAAGCGAGTTATCTAAAATGCATTATCTATTCTCCTTCAAAAAACATGAGTATTGTACTTAATATAAATTCAATCGACATGTTTAGGGGAAAGTATGGTTCCCCTCTCTTTAACTGAAATAAGGAAGGAGCTTTTTTTTGCTCACCAGAATTCGGTTGGCACAGTTTACATATGTAATTCTTGGGGGCTACTCACCTGTTTTCCTCGAGTCATTCCCGACTTGATTTGAATGGAATTATCTATCACTTTTGCTAACATATTTGAGACTAGGCGGCGCTTTATTAGTATGACTAAGTGAAAAGTCTACTATAAAAAGGACAGCATCTTCGGGGGTTTTTTTTTTTCATTATCCACCCAATTGGAGAATGCGTTTATTTTGAGGAAAATAGCAAGCAAATCGCAAATTGATAGCAATAAATTCCAATGATAATTTTAACAGTATTTTTTGGGACGGGGGGGGGGCGGGCGTACAAGAAAAACAAATTTGTAAATATATTAATACATACATAATCACTGAAATAAGAAAAAGATTTTTTTTTTGCTTTTGAGAACTCAGTTAGCAAAGTTCTTGGGACTAGTTGCCTTTTTTTCCTCAATTCATTCCTGACTTGAAAGTGCAATAAACTAATTATTATGGATTCTATTCGATGTATAGTTAGGGGTTAATGGGGATTAGTATTAAGCAAGGACGTGCAGGGGGTGGGGTACTAGGGATGGCCAAGCACCTGCCTCTTTTATTTCTTTAAAAAGTTCTTTGCACGTTACTGGTATTAAGTTCAACTTTTTCTCAGAAACTACTGAGCCCATCTGGCTGAAATTTTGTATGAACATTTTTTATGATAAGGTGCAACAAACTAAGTTCTATGGTATCTGTTTGATGCATAGTTAGGGATAAATAGAAATTAGTATTTGATACAAAAATGGGTACAAATTTAACCATATGCAATCATCAACTTGGCATAAAGCACTCATTCTTAGTCAATGGGTTTTAACTTTTGCTCGTTTTTAATGGGATAAAAAGTCTAGTTTATAAATATATTTGCTCTAGAAATAAGAATTTTAGTATTGAGCTTAATTCGATTGGGTACATAGAAACTTTGATTGAATAATAACTTTTTAGAAGTCATCTATTCATGGCATCCTCAATTAGTCTTCCTGCATTTCAGCATTATTTAACGCATAAAATAGAGTCACTCCATTTTTTAAAAATTTCTATCCCAAACAAGACATCCTGCTACTTGGAACATAAGAGATTACTATTTAGGATTGTATCTAACAGGCAACCGTGAGGAGTTGCACACCAATATATTTGTTCACATTACATTTAAACTTCTGCAGGTTAATATAGTCAGGGAAGCAGAAAACAGGGACAGAATTCTAAAGTCTAGCAGTCAGAAGGAAGAAACCATTATCTCCAGCATCTAGGGACCTCAAAAGTAAAGAGGTGTGATTTTGCTGCTTGTCTGGTTAGTTGGGGGTGTATATGTTAAGAGAACACAAGTGCTATGAGTTCATCTCATCGGAGCACATTCCTTTAAAATACTTGTAAAACATGCAGGATACGAGATTGCATCAATGAGACAGAGGTTGGAGCTTGGCTGACATTGTTGAGTCTATTAGATTTGAAACTCTTTTTTTGGTTTGGATCCTGTCTAAGAGTGAGAGATTAATGGTCGATGCACCAAACCAGATGTGGGAACAATACTCCATGCATGGGTGAATAGTGGCTTTCTAAAGATATACAATGTTTTCTAGTGTAAGTAATTAAAAAGTGAATGATTGGCATCTGCGTGTGCTGAATATCCACATCCTTCACAAGGATAGCCTTTTAATATGCATGAGTATAAACAGAACACGGCTGATCTAGAGGAAAAAACAAACATCATTTTATTCTTTACGATTAGTTGTAGTTTCTGATACAACCAATGACAAATGGATGCTTTGACAGACAGAACATCGCATCTTTACAAAAGCCTGTTCTTGACAATTTACATAGGTGCACTGCTCCGATGAACATATAACTATAAATGTGTAAAACTTTAGCAAGTCGTATATTTATCTAGCTTTAAAAATGTTCTCAGCACTTGTGCCCCCTTAACATAAATATTCCTGATGAACTCGACAATTAGCAAAATCCCACCCCTTCGCTCTAGAGGTTCTTAGATTTTGGAAGGTTTTTTACTCTAATAGCTTCATTCTTTGAGCTGCTTGCCTTTGGAATTCTTTCCTGCTCCCTGTTTTTATGGCTGTGCCAACATGCAGAAATTTAATTGTAATGTGAACAAATATCTTGCTGTACAACTCTCCACTTAGTGTTGCATAGCACGTATGAGAAAATCAGCACTAGCCATAGGATTTCTGGCTAGCAAAAATATTAGCAGTAGCAGCCGTCTTAGCACATATGCAAATTAAGCAAGTGTACAGGTGCTGACGTCACAGGAAGAAGGAGAAAAAAAGTAAAAGAAAGAATAGTACGTGGTCAAGCAAAAAGAAGAAGCAAAGTGCGTGCCGGAGGAGATGGATGTGTGAAGTCGAGGATGAGAAAGCACTCGCTATGGCCAGCGTCAGGTGGCAGGGAGAGAGACTTTTAAAAAGCACATGTATACAGCAGAGTGTTGTAAAGCACATGGGTGTTTTTTTTTGAAAGATAATGAAATGCGTTGTTGTTGAAAGAACCACAAATAAATGCACTTATTTGTTCCTTTGTGACATAGTAACAGACAACGTATGAGTCTGAGTGATTGAAATTTAACGACACGGTTAACGTGTAACGGCCACATCACGTTACATTAGGATGCCCCTGCTCCACAGTATCCCCTTAGATCTCAGTAGTAATGTGGGTTGTTTGGCGTTGAATATAAGTAAAAAGAATAAGTAATTTAGTATAAGATGAATGGAGCTTTGTTCACAAGCATGTGGTGAAGCTCTGCAGACTTATGCGCGTAAATGGATTTATGCTGTGAAAATTACTTAGTCTTTCATTTGATCACATTTTTCTTTATTTTCATATCAGTTTGCTGTCTGTGCTTCCCGATCATTTGAATGCCGAAATTGTTTCGGGGACGATTACTTCAAAACAAGATGCCATGGATTACATCACATGGACCTACTTTTTCCGGCGACTCGTCATGAATCCAAGGTCAGTCACATTTCTTTATTTGTTTTGTTTTTTTCTGTACATATTTCAACTGAAAAAAAAATTACTTTTTTTTTTTTTAATTTAAAAGTGAATCGAAAAATCGTCCGAAGAACTTTCTAGTATATCATGCAGCTTCATACAATGTAATTAACGGTTGTGACTGATTTTTCAATTTTGATTTGTTTAATTTTTATTAAAACTTTGTTGTCTTCACACCAGCAAAACGTGCTTTGGTAATATTTATCTTATGACAAGTCTCTATAAATATCCTCAATGATATGAGTGTATAAAGGAGAATAATATCAACGACACTTAAATATTCCTAGACTCTTTTATAATAATAAAAAAAAATATAATAAAATGCCACACTCAAGAACAACACCAACAAATAACAATCAACTTGAACACGGCATTTATATATATATATATATATATATATATATATATATATATATATATATATTGAAAAATATTTTTATTCAACACAGTAGGTTTTTATTAGTATTAACTCTCTTTTGCCTTATGAAATTAAGAGAAAAGTGACACCTTTACGGAATGAATATATATATATATATATATATATATATATATATATATATATATATATATATATATATATTAATACACTTTTTCCACACATTATAAATGATCGCATTTAAAGAAAGGTAGTACGAAAACCTATCATCATGGGTTTAAATTTAATTTTCCTCAATCATTTTATCATCCCGAAGAAGTCACAAAAATGGTAACAAAACGTTGATGCTTTTCTAATGCTATTGACTTCTCTTTTCTCTTACCATAACGTCATACCATCATATCGATTTTTATTCATATATATATATATATATATATATTACATAAGCATTTATGTCGCTACACATTCATAAGCATGTTTTGGTCAGCCAGTTACAAGTAACTAGAGACCTTGTCAGATGATATTTTTTATGCAAGAATAGTGAAAAAATTGCTTATGTAAAACAAATAAAAAGTATATCTTGCCATGCTTTGATATTGAGCACTCTTGTATGGACCTTGTTAAAATTCATTAGTTGCTTCACCTATGGAAAATATTAACCTAGATTTAGTTTGTACCACTTGTTCGTACATTAAATATTATAAATTCTAATTTGCAACATCTTAACTTCATTTCATATATCTATCTCTACTATTGTATAAAAGGAACTTTATGTGTGTGTGTAAAAGAGAGAGTGTATTCCCTATGTACTCGGAAACGGCTGGGCCGATTTTTTTTCAAATTTCACACAAAGGTACTTGATGTGTTTTGGAGTGTTTTTATGTAGGTTTTGTATAGAAATATGTTTGATGATTAAAAAAAAAAATTTGAATGAAGAAGAAAGTCTGATTTTGACCAAAGTTAACACTTTTATACAGCCTAACATCATAAGTGCATTTGAAAAGTTTTATCACCACACAATCAGAAGGGCTCAGCCTATAAAATTGATTGTAGAAACCTTTATAAGACAGAGGTGCTTTCAAAATGAATTTTTTTTTTTTTTTTAGATCAAAATTGAGCCATGATACTTGACTTTTGTACGTTTAACTTTAATTCAAGGGATTATATAAAAATAATTTTATAAAATCAACAGTTGGTTCTTTGATGTAACAGGGGTGCATTCGAAATACGTGTTTCTGCTTAATGCACAATTGAACCATGATACTTGACTTTTGTCTTTTAAACTTGTGACGCTTAAACGTGACACCATTATTTGCAGATAATTTAATATAATCAACAGTAGATTCTCTACAGTGCAATGTATTGTGAACTAAGTTATTGCGGGGAAGCTTTTTCACTGCAAAGAGTGGGAATGAGGGCTAACTAGAACAGGCAATTAAACAGTTTAAGAATGGGTGATTTCACTGATTTCGATGACAAAAAAGTATGTGAGGGTGAAACATTTGTTGATTCCTATTCAATGCCAGACAATGTCGGCTTTCCCTGCTAGTACATGTACATACATACACACACATATATATATATATATATATATATATATATATTGTAACATATGCGATAAAAGGTGGGGAATTAAGTAAAAAATAGACGCACCTATTTACTGTGCCTCCCCATAGGACAGAGTTAGACACCAGGGTCGTTTTTTAACGTGGAGAAAAGGTACAAAAATAAAAATTGTCTCAGTCGTGAAGGATTTCTCCTCCACTAAAAGAGAACGAGAAATGGAAGTGCCGCATCTGAAAAACAGATACTACGCTTTGATCTTGGCCAAAAGGCCAAACGTAGGGGTATGAAAGGAAACTTACGATAAAAGCAAATAAATCATCTTTGTAACATATTACCAAAAGGGGGGGGGGGTATGGGAAAGCAAAACCCAAGTATTTTATCGCACATGTGACACTGGTAAAAAAAAAAAACAAATGGATAGAGATACAAGAACGAACACAATAAAAATGTGAGAAAATAACGAAACAGGAAACACCAGTAATAATATTTTCAAAATCAACTTTATTATAACAATTTAAACTATGGTATGGGGGTGGGGGGATGAGATTAAATAAAAAAATAAAGGAAACAGATTATAAGGGTGTGGAAGGGATATCTTTATCTACTATCTGAAAACGCCAACGAGAAATACATCAATACAAAAAAAATATATTAGTCCAAACGAAACAATGGCAATATGAACTCGTTGACTTAAATATATGAGAGAGAGGTAACTCACAGTTTTTATGTTTCTTTTCTCTTTTTTTTTTTTTTTAACTTTCAAAGTGAACTTTAGTCTTCATTTTATTTGTCTCAGGTGACAGTTTATAACACGCGATATTCCTGCTTAGTATCCATCCAACGTCTTGGTTATTCTTGGAGTATCGTATCTCCTGTGTTCGAGAAATTAACATCCTGTCTTTAGACGACGCTGCCTTATTCTCCCAGGCATTATTTCTTTCCTTTCATTGTTGATGGGGGGGGGGTCGACATCTTCTATCTATGACATTGCTCTCTCTGTCGCTGGGATGGGAATTTTTTTTTACACCCGCTCGGCACAAAGGCCTGGCAGTATCTGTTCTGCACCAAAAAAAAAAAAAAAAAATGCCTCTTTTCCCTCTCTCCTCTTCTCTATACATTTCGTATCCCTCTCTTTTCTTTCTTTGTTGCTTAGCAACTAGTAGGGATCATAAAGTGTTTCTGAGCAAATGACCCGGTCATCTCGCTAGCTTGAGTGCTTTCTCACCTCTCTCTCTCTTTCTTCTATACTCCCTCTCTCTTTCTTCTATAAGGTCTCTTTCTCTCTCTCTCTCTATACATTTTGCCTGGTGATAAAATATAAAAATACCAAAAAATGATACATTTCTTGTTGGCCTAAAATTGAATATTTCAATTTTTATTTAAATATGTAATCCAATTTAAGGGTTATGTAACATAGTGCATATGAGCGCATGGGAAAATATCAGTAGCAGCGAAAGATGGCTGGCTTGTGAAGAGATTAGCAGCAGCAGTAGTCAAAAAACGTGCATATGCAAATTAGGAAGAGAAAACTGGTTGGGAGAAGTAAAGTTCACATTAAAGAAAATGGCCGTGTAAAGTTGAGGATGAGAAATGGCTAACTGTAGTCGGTCTGTGGTCGAAGGAAGGAGAAATGTACCAAGCTAGATGAACATGTGGAAGTGAAAGACTTTTTTTTTAAAGTTTTGTCAAGTAACGTGTAATAAAAATTTTTGTTAAAAAAGTAAAAAATGCTGACCTGGATTTTTATTTATTTATTTCCAGTTTTATTTTTATGAATTACTAAAGTAAAGTGTTACGCCATGTAACGTTAAATTTTCTTTTCCATTCAAAGTTTAAATGCGATTACGGATTAAATTAATAAATAGTGATGTTACGGATTACATTAATAAATAGTGATGTTACGGATTACATTAATAAATAGTGACGTTACGGATTAAATTAATAAATAGTGATGTTACGGATTAAATTAATAAATAGTGATGTTACGGATTAAATTAATAAATAGTGATGTTACGGATTACATTAATAAATAGTGACGTTACGGATTAAATTAATAGATAAAGTGACGTAATCTCTAAAATTAATAAAATTATGAGCCAATTCATGTGGGCATAGATTTCTCAGCTCGACAGAACTCTGATAACTGCACATTAAATTTTATTTACTATCAATCTATTATTTATTGAAATCAATAATACAATAGCATAAAATAAACCTAAATTTTTAGTTCCTATTCAGAAACACAATTTGATTAGGAAATTAAATCTAGCAGAACGCATTTCAGTTTCTTCATGAAAAAGTCAGTGATTTTAATTGTTAATATTTATACGTATATAAAAAAATTTGTCAAGCAAGGAACTGCAAGACTCAACAAAATGTTGAGATGAAACTAAGTTCACTATTCCGTAATGAAGCTTCAGGTATACTAAATAAAAAACAAATTTTAAATTTACTCAGTAAATATTTATTGAATTCTTTTATAATAATAATAATAATAATAATAATAATAATAATGATAATAAAATAATAATAATAATAATAATAATAAAAATGATAATAATAATAATTATAATAATAATAATAATTATAATAAAAATGATAATAATAATAATTATAATAATAATAATAATTATAATAATAATAATAATTATAATAATAATAATAAAAATAATAATGATGATAAGAATAATAATAAAAATAATAAAATGATAATAATTATAATAATAATAATAATAATAATAATAATAAAAATAATAATAATAAGAAGAAGAATACTCTTCATGTTTTTTCTGATTCATTTGAGATATTATTTTATATATTTTGATCTAATATCAATCTTTTAGAAAAAAATTGTTTTTCAATTTTGGTTCGTAAAATTTTGCGATGTTATATTATAATTATATGTTACAAGATATAATAATAATAAGTATATATACAATATTAAGCAGTCGTTAAGTTTTTGTGGGGTAGTGATTATCGCATCTGCTTAACACACAGAAGGTTGCGAGTTTGAAGCTCGTCAAAATCTAGAAATTTAAAATTTTTGTTTTTATATTCAGTTTTGTAAAAGATTTCGATGTTAAATATACAATATCACGCATAGATTATTTTATGACCTTACAAAATTGAAAGGGAATTTGGTAGCCTTTAAACTGTCAGATAGAAAGTCATTTAAACTGGCTTTGAAATTTTTTATCCAATCCTTATGTATAAAAAGATTGAAAGTTTTTCAAATCATTTCCATCCTATTATTTCATAGAGATTATGCAAACCTTTCCTTAACAATTACTTATAGATTTATAACACTTTAGTCTAAATCAGTGGTTCTCAACATTTTTTTACTCATGGACCCTCTTTTCCCTTCTTTTTATCTTGGTGGACCCCTTCATGACTATTGGTCATAAGACAATCTTCTATTTTTCACTAATATAAATTTTGAGGTTTTAATAATCAAAGAAATAACATGAAATTAAGCTTTATTTTTAAATGAAAACTAATTCAATGCAAATAAGGTATTCTACAACAACTATGATAATTATGATAATAATGATAAGTAATAATAATAATAATCTAAATTAGAGTGATAATAATTCTTTACCAATATCTTGTATTACAATATTACAATGTTTCTTCCATGGTCAAGCCGATGGAGATCAGAGCTGTTCAGGCAATTGAATTCACTGCAGCATTTATGTACACTGGTTAAAATTTTTGATAAACAGCTAAAGTGGAATGTGTAATTTAAAAAAAAAAGAGATAGGCATTTTTATTCTGTGAGATCCCTGTGGTTGATGTTGCTCGGCGAGTTTCTTTATATCTGGCTCCATCGATGTTGATGATAATCAAAAGTCTCCTCTTTTCACAATGTCAAGTCTATTGCGAGCTTTTGATAAAAGTTGAGAAACACAACTAAATCCCGATTCAACAAGATGTTAGAAAAGCAATAACGTAGAGCTGTGTTTTATCCCAGAGCAAAGGGTACTTTGTAGCAACATCATTTGTCTTCCATACATTGTACTTTCCATCTTTGAATTTTTCACGCATAATTTCATCCCTTTGTAATTCAATGAGAGGCTCTTGCAAAGATATGTCTATATCAGCAACATTAACTTTGAAAGGAATTGAAACCCAAGTTGGTATAACCATCATGAGTAGGTCACTAAACCGAGTTTGCATATCTGCATGCATATTTTCCATATATTCAGCATATAATGCAAGATCTTCATCTTGCAAATCACTGCTAACAGAGGCCAAACAAGGAAACTGTTCAAAAGCACGACGCCTGATATTATTCATATACAATTGTAGTTTTCCTCAGAAAAGCAGCAATAGTACTTTTACTAGATATTAGATCAGAATCTTTTCCTTGGAGCTGTTTATTAAGTGAATTCAGTTTTTCTATTATATTTGATAAGAAAAACACATCACATTTATTTGCAAGCAGCTGTTCTCCAAGTTGTGTGTTAGCAAGAAAGCAAACCATAGAATCCCAAATGCAATGAAATGCTGAAGACAATTCCCCTTTGATAGCCATCTCACCTCTGTATGTAATACAAGCCGCTCGAACTCTTCTCCATTTTGCTTACATAATTCATGAAAAAGGCGGTCTCTGAGAGAATTTGATTTAATATGGTTAACTATTTGTATTACGACAGTAAGGGCATCATGCAGACGTGCACTCATTTTATTTGCAAGTGTTGACGGTGTATCACGCAGTGAATACAAAATACTTGCGGGACAGCTTTTTTTAAATGTGCAATAAAACCTTTGTATCTGCCAGCCATAGAAGGTGCACCATCAGTAGCACAAGCGATTATATTTTTGAGTGGAATGTTGTTTTCATGGAAATAAGTAACAACTTCAGCAAAAATCGTATCACCTTTTGTGTCTTGTCACAAGAATTCTCGCAAAAAGCATTTCTTCTTTGGGCCCTTCATCACTGTTAAATCTAACATATGCTAATAAAATGGCCTCATTATCTCTTAAAGTGGATTCATCAAGTTGTAGGGCAAACTTTCACTTGCAAATGGGCTATCAATTGTTTTTCTACATCTTCTGCCATTTCCTCAATGCGTCGTGATACAGAAGAGTTGCTTAAAGGATGGAATTAGTAATTTCACTGGCATTTTGTTTCATAACTCACGGAATTATAACACACACTGCTGTTTCACCAACATTATGGGGTTTTCCTGCCTTTGCTATTATTTTGCTAATTTCATATTTCATGCCAGTAAACCATCACTCATTTTACTCACTTTGTTATTAAAAACTTCAAACAGTGTTTTTCGAGCTTAGAAATCATCACAAAGATTTTTAAAGTATTCTACTGGTGTATCTTTCTTTCCTGTGTGATTCTTTTCTAGATGGATTTTTAGCTTAGAAGGTTTAATGCTATTATTTGAAAGTACATCCATGCATATGAGGCACATTGGTTTCGATTCATTATGTGATGCTGGAATAAATTTGTAAGACAAATATTCAACGGAGTACTGTCGGTACTTCTTTTTACTTGGGGTAGCCATGGGATGTCTGAAAAATAAACATATATATATATTTATATATGCATGCAAACATACATACATACATACATACATACATACATACATGTGTATATATATATATATATATATATACACAGCTGGTATTACAATTACTGCAGTTCATAATATCTAACTATATATATTGCTATTCATTTTTATAAAATTTTCAACAAATAAAACGCATGTTTAGAAACAGAGTGCAAGGTAAATGTTTGAGGTAAACCTGGTAAATAGAAATATTATAGTTAAAATAACTTGAATGATTGAAAAAAAAACTTTACAAAATTACAGTAGAAATTAAATTTTTAATAATAAAAACTATTCTGAGTTGGTTTTCTTCATGGACCACCAAAACATTGTTGTGGGCCCCCATTTTGTTGTTTTGCTTGTGGACCCCAGAAATATTCCATGGACCCCAGTTGAGAACCCTTGGTCTAAATAATTTCATAATAGTTAAACTCAACTCTTAAAATCATATTAAAAATTACTTGGTAAACGAACAGCATATTTTCATAAAAGAAAAACAGCAAAACATAAATGAAAGCTGAAAAGACTCCCTAGCAACGCCGGGTAGATTAGTTATTAAATTCATGCTAAACTGTTCATTTTTATAGTATTTACATGAAAGAAAATTAAAGGTACAAAACTTGTTTTTTTGGTTTTCCTCAGTTACGTACCTTTGCCTTGTTTTCCACAGCCATTTAAAAAAATTTTCAATGATAAAATAATCTGAATCACTTTGATATTCATCAACCTTTTTTTATTTATTAAAAAAAAAAAATGAATTATTTTCTTTTGTAACTCAGAAAATTATTTTTGGTAATCAAGAGATTTTGAAGATATATCTATTTTAAAGTAAACCTTTTGACTTTCTATTTATTTTATTTGTAGATGTGGTTTAAGATAATCTGTGTGTGTGTGTGTGTGTATATATATATATATATATATATATATATATATATATATATATATATATATATTTATTTAGCAAAAATGGTAATTAGTAAAAGCTTGAAGAAAGTGCTGAATACTATTGCAGAGCAAATATATGTTTTGTTTTTTATTACCGTTTTATCTGCTTATTTACACATGTTTTAGTTACCAAATCGTATTAACAATCCAGTAACTTCATCAGACATTACAGACATAATGATCATTTCTCTAATATCTGATGAAGTTACTGAATTGTTAATATGATTCGATAACCGAAACATGTGTAACTAATCAGATAAAATGGTAATAAAAAATAAAACATATATAAAACAACCAGCATTGCTACCATCGTTATTAAGAACCAGATGTTTAGCGGCTCATCTTGTCTGGCTTGATGACTATTGACTCCCAAAACAGTTTTATGGTGAGCTCCTTCTTGGCAAAAGACCCCAGCACAATCCAAAAAAACGTTTTCGTGATAGCATCAAGGAGGGTTTGGTGAGCTTTCATGTTTCTGTTGACAGTTGGGAGTCCCTAGCATATTATCACAAGCAGTGGAGGGCACTGATACACAGGGGCGCAGAACATTTTGAAGCAGTCAAGATAGACCGAGCAAATCTCAAGTGGGCATGTAGGAAATGCCAAACTTTGCCGCCCAATCATGGAGATCTTTGGATCTGTGAGGTGTGTGACCAAGCTCTGTTGTCTAAGGCAGGTCTTGTTAATCACATGAAAGCACTTTTATAAACTTTCTTGCAGTTTCAGTTCATTTAGGTTCATGGGATGATTATTATTATTATTGAAAGTAAACCATGCGCCTGAAGTTAAAACCCAGTAGCCACGTTGGTAGTAAATGCATTGGTGTGGTATCAAGCCATCTGGAAAGATGTTTGAAAAAAACTAGTAATGTCTGAGGTGTTGGGCAGTCTTCAGAATTATTATTTCTTAACTTTAAAATTGGTTAGTAATCATGTTTTTGCAAGAATTCCAAAATCAAAGGAACTTTCACAGTCAAAAGACATTGTGATGTCATAATAGGTTTTCTCTTTGCCCTTTTCTTCATGATTTTTTTTTTTTTTTTGCTTTCTTAATTATTTACCTCCCCCCCCCCATTCGTCTCACCACTTTTATCATTTGTTATCTATTTACATTATTCACGTTCCTTCAGAATAAGAATGAGTATTGAATTTCAATTAAAATCAATGGCATCTACTTAATTGTCATGTCGAAATTAGTAAAAGATCTAAAAAAATGTATGGAAAACGATAAATTAGAAAATTAATTATCAATGGAAATACTTTTCGAAGTAAATTGCAAGTTATACCTAAATAGTAAAAATTTTCAACTATGAATTATTTCCCTTGTTTAAGTTACATTTAAAAAAATAAAAATGGTGGATCGATGGATTGTGAAATCGTGAAAGTACATGTTTTACGTAATAATGGAATAAAATGTTACTAAATGCGACATGACTAAAGAAGTAGATAACATTGCTTTTAGTTGAAATTGACATAAAAATTCAGTCGATAACATTTTTTTTAATTATAAATTCAATTTTTTCAACTTTTGATTCTCGTTCTTATTTCAAACATGCACCCAATACTCATGTACAAATGATGTGTAGACGGTGACAAGCAACATCATCAGAGTTTTATTTGCATTATAAAGATGATAGGAAATGATTAATAAATGTAAAATTTTCAAAATATTTATTTGATTTAAAAAAATTTTTTAATTTTATTCCATTTTTATTATTGCACAGCAGCTAGGCATTTTTATCCTTAGGCCCCCAAAATCAAGAGATTAGACCATTCCTGTTATGATCCAGTCCCTGTTGAGTGCAGTGTAATACTAGTTCTGTGCAGTTCTAGGAGGTCTATTCTCTGAGGCTTTTTTTTTTTTTTTTTTTTGAGAATTCGAGCATTAGATGTGAAATTTTATTAATTTATGCCAGAAATACAGTGTTAAAATTTCACAAAAGTTAAAATTTTTATAAAATGTTCAAACTCCCTCTTTGCAACGTAGGTATAAAACAAAATGAAACCTACAACCAGGCTTTCAGCTCCTGGCTTTTTAGCACTGACCCCCAAAATCAACAGAGATTAGATCATTGACCTGCTCCCTGTTGTTTGTGGTGTAATGCTGGTTCTGTGCAGTTCTAGGAGGTTCATCTTTCCAGTCTTTGACTTCTCTGTTTAATAAGAGGTTTGTTTATTGCTAATCACCTTTCTGGAGAATGCCGACTGGACTGCCCAGGTCCTTTTTGCAGGTCAGAGCACCCCTGAGGAGGGGCGCTGACTTTTCAATCCCGCTTTCAGATCTTGGCGTCTTAAATTCTTGTAGTGGGAGAGAACTTAAACAGTTTTTTTAAATTTATCATTGAATATGAAAAAAAAAAAAAAAAAAAAAATCATCAGTTGGAAAAGGGGAGATAATTACAAGTTATTTGACTTCCTTCCCTTTGTATTGAACAAGAATTGAGTTGTGTCATTTTTCAACATCCAACTTTCAGGCGTTATTCTACCCGATTATTCCGTTAATAGTGTTACAATTGCATTACAATTTAACATAGTATTTTTTTTATATTATTATATTTTATACTAATTTATTATATACGAAAATAGTCAATGGTGAGAAAAGAAAAAGAACTTTTAAGTAACAGGAGACAGTATACCTAAATTTAAAACTTGTTTAAAAAATATAAAGATATCTGAAAACAAAAAAAAAAGCATGTTCTCTTACAAATTATTATTTTGGTTAAATTGAGTGTCCAAGTGTTACGTGAGTTGTGTTTATGTAAAAACTGAACTACCAAACTAAATAAAATTGAAATGAAAAATTACACCATTTACAGCATAAAAAATTATATCTGATAGGAACTTTGACAAATAAAACGTCCATAAAAGAAATGTTGATGGTGTAAACAAAATGCGAAAGAAAAAAAAAACTGGGGGGGGGGGGGGGAACGTGTATGGCGATAAAAATCGTTTTGTTTTTTAAATGAGGGACTATTTTGAGTTGAAATCTCCAAATGAAAAAAGCATTAACATGTCTTATATATATATATATATATATATATATATATATATATATATATATATATATAAGCTAAAAAGTCTTGTAAATGATGTATTTCGTTTCAGTTTCAGTTTACTAGTTTGGTTTTTACATAAATGTGAGTTACATGACCCTCTGTGTTTGTAAATTTAACCATTATTTTTATTATTTACTATCAATCAATATTTTATTGAAATAAAAAAAAATAATCAGTAAAGCACAAAAATAATTTTTCAAAATCCTGTTTTAAAAAATAATTTAATTATGAAATTACACCTATTTTCAATTTTTTTCACAAATGCCAGTCATTTAAAATTTTTGTTGTTAACAATTAAAAAAAAAAAGAAAAAAAAAGACTATGAAGTATTTTTTGACCTTTTATATCTCCACTTTAAATTTAACAATCCAGCTTCTATAATTAAGCAAATCTTACATTGTATTAAATGCAATTTAAGATACAACTCTCAAAATGAAAACATTTTCAATAATATAAGCACCACACTTAAGACGTCAGTAACAAATATAAGCGTGTGCTGATGAACAAACTGCATTTAAATAAACTTGATGTCGTCTCTAAAACGATTGTACACTGTTCCAGGTTATTATGATATTGCTTTTTTTAAATGTGTGTAAATGATCTTATATCAAGTTATTAATTTCATTTACCTCCCTCCAATTATATATATAAAAGTGAAAGTGTCTGTGTATCTGTCTGTGTACATTTCCTTACACAATAACTCTGTCAATTTTCAGTCTACAGACTCGAAATTTGATATACAGGGTACTGAGATTTTGGAAAATCTTTGTAATCGGTTTTTGGCCAGAAATTTGGCTGTTAAGGGGTCAAAGTTCCACGATTTGACCGTTGAGAACTCTACCAAACTCCTCCGCCAATTTTGTGTCTAAACACTTGGAATTTTAGATATAGGTTCTTTGGACATGGATCAAACTTTTTTTTTAATTTGTTTTGTAGCCCAAAACAATAAATGTTAAGGGGGCATAATAGGGGTCAAAGTTAAAAAAAATTTGACCGCTTTGGTCTCTACCATATTACTCAGACAATTTCTGGTCTAAACATTTGAAATTTTACATAAAGGGTATTCAGAGATAGGGAAAACTTTTTAATTTGGTTGGGTTGAAAATTTGAGTTACCAATATATAAATGTATGTATGTATGTATGTTTGCATGTCTGCCTAAAACTTTCGACAGAGGCGACAGATTTTTACAAGATCAGTATCGTTTTGAAGTTCGACCTTTCAGGCGAAAAATATAAAAAAATTGGCTAAAAACATTAATATCTTCACCTTCAACTTGGCACTTTTCTACGGGGGGGGGGTCGCTTTTTTCGCCGATATTTTCGAAAGTCATCCACTCCTTTCGATTGTCTAGCCTTAATTAAAACATACATCACTTCCGGTGTGGCAGTGGTAGTAATAGCAAAGACGTCAGGTTTTTTTCCTGTTCTTTTCCTCCTTTGCTGTACGGGTTTTAGCCTGCCTTCCTACTACCACTTTTTTTTTTTTTTTTTGCTCAACATACACCTCCAAACACCCGAGCAATGCCGGGCACTCATGCTAGTATATACATATATATATATATATATATATATATATATACTAGGAATTCAGCCTGGCTTTGCTTGAGCTCTATGTACTGTTCATAACTTTATGTGCTTATTGCTTATGTGTACATAGTTTATAAAGTTTGACTCAGACTCAGGTAATCTACATCTAAAATTTCAAATGTTTAGGCACAAAATTGGCTGAATAGTTTGCTAGAGACTGCAAAGGTCAAGTCTTTTATACTTTGACCCCTTGGTAGCCAAATTCTCGGCCAAAAACTGATTAAAAAGCTTGCCCTATGTCTGAATACACTTTATGTAAAATTTCAAATGTTTAGACCAAAAATTGGCTGAGTAATTTAGTAGAGACCGCAAAGGTCAAATTAAAAAAAAAAACTTTGTCCTCAATTTTGACCCCTTAACATTTATTGTTAATTAAATTAAAAAAAGTTTGATCCATGTCCAAGTGACCTACATTTAAAATTTTAAGTGTTTAGCCCCAAAATTCGCGGAGGAGTTTGGTAAAGTTTTCAAAGGACAAATTACTGAACTTTGACCCCTTGACTGTCAAATTTCTGGCTGAAAACCGATTACAAAGATTTTCCCAAATCTCCATATCCCTTATGTCAAATCTCGAGTCTGTAGACTGAAAATTGACAGTGTTATTTGGTAGGGATATAATTGGAGAGAGGTAAAAGAAAGTAAAAAAGTTATTAATTTCATTTACCTCCAATTATATATATATATATATATATATATATATATATATATATATATATATATATAATTGAAGAGAGGTAAATGAAATTAATAACTTGATAAAGATCATTTACACACATTTAAAGAAATCAATCTAGAATAGTGTACAATCATTTCAGAAACGATATCAAGTTTATTTATAAGCAGTCTGTTCATCAGCACACAGTTATGTATATATATATATATAACAACTTAATTTACTCACATAAAATTATTATAGAAAAGTATAGATTTATGCGTAAACGTTAAGTATTTACTTCAAAAGTGCTCAATACGTAGGTAGAGCTAGTTAGTAAGTTATAAAATGTATATGGCGATTAAACTACACTGAATATTCCGCGTTTCATCCAGTCTAGGATTCTTCAGGCTTATGCACGAATTCTGTGGTTGTTTTTCGTTTTTATATGTGCATCTTCTATTGAGATTTTAGTTAGCCAATCAGCTTTCTAGTATCCACCGCACTCTTCCTATCAGCCAATGAGCATGCATTTATTGGACAAAGGCCTATTTGACATCTGGTTGACCTGTTCCTTTGTGTGTGCTCTATTTAGCCTGGATATTTAATTTCTTGATCTGTTTTAAATCTAGGTTAGCGTTTTTTTTTTTATTAATGTTACTTTATATATAAATATATATATGTGTACACACATATATGCACATATGTATATGCATACATATATGTGTGATCGTTTATGTATATTCATGTTTATTTAATTTATTTATTTGTTTATTTTCTATTGTTTTTGTTAGTTTTAAAACTATTTTGTATCGCTACCCTAGAGTAAATTTTATTTTGTGAACACAGTTTTTTGCTATTTCTCTTTTACAGTTTAATAGATGTTGGGGTTCTTTAAAGTACAGGATAGCAAATTTTTCATGAAAGCAATAATCGACATGGACCGTCTAGGTCCCTACACGTGACAGCTTGTCTTATTATTTTCCATTCGACTACCGGTGAATGTCCGCTTTCCTTGAGTTCCCAGAATTTATTTGCTAGTGTTGTTTTCATACGGTGTTTTTTATTGTTGAATGTACTTTTGTGGTCATAGTATTGAGTTATAGTATTATTCGGGTTTTCTTTCGCAAATATTGTGGCCTGGTAAACTACGCTTTTGGTTAAACATTTATTTTGAAGTGGGCAAAGTGTGCGGTGTCTACAGTTGCATTTATCTTGTTCGTTATTAGTATTTTTATTTATAGTATGGTTGTTCTTGTCCGGTGTTGGTTTATTATTATTATTATTTCTGCTAGTGTTAGTTTTATTTTTGTCATGGTGTCTACTTCTTTTATTGTTTATTTTGTTGTTGTTTACATTGTTTTTATTTAATATTTTGTTATTATGTGCTTTAATTATCATCTCTAAATTTTCGCAACAACTGTAGGATAACTTAAAAGTATTTTTATTGAAAATTTTGTGTAAGGGGTTGGTTGCGGGAAAATGTTTTTCAATAAGATCTAGAAATTTCTTGCCAAGTTTTGTTTTTAACATTTGATTGTATGGGGCCGTATACCAAATTATAGTTCTTTTTCTTCTATTTTTAATTTTATTATAGTTATTGGTGTTTTGTTGCGTATATTTGATATCGATATTTTTGTATCCACTATTTTTTAGGGCTGTTTCATAGATATTGGTTGACCTGTTAAATGCATTTTCATCGCTTGAGTTATTACTGAGCCTACTTATGATCGAGTTAGGAATCTGTTTTATAATTGATGGTGGGTGATTGGACTTATGGTTTATGTATATTGGAGTAGCGTTATCTTTTAAGTAGGGTTCATATGTGTTTTTATCTAAATTTAACGTGATGTCCAGGAAGTTTGTTATTTTTATGTTAGCTGATACATCTGCTTTTAGGCCTAATTTTTTCATTTCCTTGTGTATGATTTTCTTAAAGTTATCTCCCTTGACTTTGTTGGAGCTTTTTATTATAGCTAGCCCGTCATCTCTATATAGGCCGATATCTGTAGTATCAAATATGCTTGTGAGGGTATATAGAATGAATAATCCCACAAGATCTGATGCCTCTGCAGAGTCCCTGGCACCCATCGCAAAATCAAACAAATTTTTCATTTTAGTTTTTATCCATTGGTTATTGTTATTTATTAGAACTGATTTTCTACATTTTTTAATAACGTTGATTTCTTCTGAGGATATATCAGTGTATGCCTCGGCAAATTCTAGGGCAATGTTAAAAAGTTCTTCGGATATCGAGGGATAAAAGTCTATGATGTCAAACTATATAAACGTACATTTATCTTTGTTTTCTATATTTTTAAACCAGGTGATTGCTTCGGTAGTATTTGCCCACTGGTTTAATTCTAGGTCTTGTTTGATTTGTTTGTTTACTCTAGAAAGTATTGTTTTGCTAATTCTACCTATTTCTGGTTTAGTTGGGTTTATCAAGCGGGTGCTGGGGTTATTATTAAAGTCCCATTTGTGGTCTTTAAGCAGAATGTATGCCTCTCTAGGTTTCAATTTGCCAACTTTATCGCTAATTTTTAATTTATCGATAATTTGTTTACTTTCAGTATTTATTATATCTATGTAGTCGCATTCGTTTGTGTCTAGTTTTTTGTAGTTTTTTGTAATGTTTTCTGTGATTAGTTTGTTATATTCTTATTTATCTATTTTATAAAAGTTTCTAGTTTTATCTGCTTTTACAAAGATTTTATTAGAGTTGTTTATGTTTCTAACGATTTTGTGTAGTTTCAGTTGGAAATTGTTAGGTTGATTGTGGAATTCTAAGTTTTTAATTACGTTTAAAAGGTCATTTTCAAAGTTTATCAAAAAGTCTACTTTTTTCGCATTTTTAAGTGTTTTAAAACCATAGGATTCTTTTTTTAAGAAGAAATTTGCTCGCCATCGCATTCGGCGTATTAGTTCATCTGTTTTTTGGATTAATTTAATAATATAGCTATGCTTGCTAGGTGTGGGATGTTTTTTAGCGATGTTTCGAAATTAACTCTTTCCATATCTATTTTTAATGTGGTGAAATAAATTCTTTTGAGAGTGCTCGACTGTTTCAGGAGCTAAGAATAACTACTTAATTTACTCACATAAAATTAATATACAAAAGTATAGATTTATGCATAAACTTTAAGTATTTACTTCAAAAGTGCTCAATACGTAGGTAGAGCTAGTTAGTAAGTTATAAAATGTATATGGCGATTAAGCTACACTGAATATTCCATGTTTCATCCACTCTAGGACTCTTCAGGCTTATGCACGAATTCTGTGGTTGTTTGTCGTTTTTATATGCGCATCTTGTGTGGTTGTTTGTCGTTTTTATATGCACATCTTCTATCAATGCAGCTAAAATTCGTCATATCAGACAATATATATATATATAAGCGAAAATGTGTGTGTTTGTGCATTTTTTCTGTATGTCCGCCAAAGGTTTTTTTCCGGCTGCTTCTCGGGTTGGTCGCTCATTCTTATAACTTTTTATATGCTATCTAGATTTATAATATGTACGAATTATGAAAGAGGGAGTTGTGTATCTTTTATTTGGGCGAATTTTACACGCTATTTTCGCGATATTTTTTACTCTCCGCATGTTTCTTTGGCTTTGTCGTATATAAGCGAAACTGAACCGTAGCAAACTTAGCTTCCCTGGCACTCGTCCTCGAGACGTCCAAAAAGCAACAAAGTTTGATCAATGCAGCTAAAATTCGTCATATCAGACAATTGCTATTCATTATGACACTCCCCTTTAAATGGGGAGCTGGTTTTCCCAAATATCTTGGGGAAAGCAAACAACATATACAGAAACTGGCTTGCAGTCAAAGTTAAGTGCGTTTCATTCCCTATGGCGTGATGGTTGACCTCATTTAATTCACGCACCTGTTACATCACTTTTTAATTGTTTGACTTTTTAATCGTTTCATTTCACACATTTTCAGTTCTCTGTCAGCGTAGCGTGGCGGTAAGTTATCAGCCTATTAACCTACAGAGTTCGGATTCGAGCTTACCTACCTACCAAAACTTTTCTTATTTTTCTTTTACACCTCCAAAAACCCAGGCAACGCTGGGTACCCCCGCTAGTCTATATATATAAAAGCGAAAATGTGTGTATGTATGTTCGCTTTTTGTGTATGTCCAAGAAAGGCTTTTTTCAGAGAAGCGGTCGGTCGGTCGGTTCGCAACTTCTTAAAACTTTTTATATCACATATAAATCATAATATCTTCGAGTTAACAACGGAGCTCGCCTGTCTATTTAATTTGCTCGACTTTGGGAAGATAAATATTCAAGATTTGTCGCTCGCCGCATGTGGATTAGTCTTTTTCATATAATAAAAGCGATACTCATTCTGAATGTCCGAAAGCAATCAGCTTTGATCAATGTGGATATATTTTCCTTATATCAAACAATTGCTATTTAATTTGGACAAGGGGAGCTGCCCCCCCCACCACCACCACCAACATCTTGGAGGGGAAAAAAAAAAAGCATTCCCCACAGTAAATGAAATACTATCCCGCAGTCAAAGTTGACCTCATTAAGTCATTAAAACGTGCACCTGCCAAATCTAAGTAATTAAATAAATTCAAACGTGTTTCCGTTAGTAACTTGTGGTGGGCCAATGGTTAATGTTGCAGGCTTTTTTTTCACACTTTAATTTCCAACTTTGCCTCAAGGGTTCGGGTTCGATCCTCATACTCACCTACCAAAACTTTTTTTTTTATTTTTACCCCAAGGAGTTTTGATTTATCCAAAACCACACACACCTCCAAACACCCGGGCAACGCCGGGTACCCCTCACTAGTATTATATAAAGGAAAAAAATCTGTTTAAATGTATGTTTGTATGTCTCGCAAAAAACTTTCAACAGAGGCGACAGATCGGTATCATTTTGAAGCAAATATTAAAAAATTTTGGACAAATATTAAAAAATTAGCCAAAAACATTAATTCCTTCACCCTCAACGGGGCACTTTTCTACAGGGAGGGGGTAGCAAAAAATTGTTCCTTCATGACAATTTAGCCAAACACGCATGCGCAAAAATGTTCTTTCTCGAATTAGTTTAAATATAAAAAAGACGACCCAACTTCATTCATGCAGTCATAGATCAGTCGCTATAGTGGCAGCGTCGTTATCTTAAGATTGCACGTTTGAGCCGAGATATCAGATACATTTTTTTTGTTATTTTGATTTTTAAAGTTTTAATATTGAAACAGTGTTATTTATGCCATTTTTCGTTCATGTTTTTTCTATTTTTCCATCACATTTGCTGTTTTTTTTTGTTTTGTTTTTTTTTCCGATTTTTTTAAGAAGCTTTAACATTTTAGCTTAATTCTTTTCTGTTTGCTTATTCTTTATTTTGCATAAAGTTTGCTATTTTTTTTTTTTTTTTTCCGATTTAAAAAAAAAGTTATGAATATTTAAACAGGGTTATTACGTTCGCTTATTTTTCATTTTCCATTTGGTTTGACCCCCCCTCACACACACACACACACACACACCTCCAAACATCCGGACAACGCCAGATACCCACGCTAGTATATATATATATATATATATAAGATGAGGAATCCCAGTTAAATAGAACTTTATATTATCAGATCAATCAGGAAGGAAGAGGATAAAAGGGAGAAAAAAAACCCATGGCAAATATTAATTGCTACTCACAACTGTGTACAGCTTTTACTATCTTGACAGATTTGCTTTGTTAAAGTTAAATTCTTTATTAGATTCTTGTGCATAAAGGCTTAATATTGAAACTATCAGTCAGCTCCAGGGGAACATAACGGACCGCAAAAACAAGTAGGGCATGAGCTTGTCTGAGACAGAATCCACAACAGCCGGTGGGAGAAACATCAATTACAGACCGAAATTTCAAATGACTTCGCCTCCTTTTTGTAAAGTATATCTTGGACTGATGACAAAGCCTCCATCCAAGAATAGCTGGACATATCATATAAGAAAGGATTTCAGGAAGTTGAATCTTTTCAAATAAAGAAATTGGAAAATCTAAAAGCTTACAGCATAAGACTCCATGTCCATCATTCACCAATAATTGTCATTGTCAACAAAAGTGAACATCAGCTAACTCCCTCTGAGCAATCAGTGCTAAACAAAGGTCTCAACTTCGCCACAACCATCAAATGGATTCCATACTTAGATATGATAGCTCCAATAGAGGATGTAGCCTTGGATAAACCCAAAAACTAAGGTGGAAAGTAGAACAAGCACTTGAGAATTCCAAGCCTCCGAAACCGAACCTCTCAAAGGAAGAAGTGTTGGCTATCAAGTCACGGTGCAGTGGCAATGATATCATAATGCTACCAGCAAACAAAGATAATGGATAGATCAAAATATTCAAAGAAATTGTCAGATCTAATAGAATCTTGTGGCTAGTCTAAAGCGAAAAAGGATGACTTTGAAAATGGAAAGGAAGTTGTCACAGATTCTCAGCAAGAACAATGACCTTATACCACCTGCAAAATATAGACAGTACAGCATTACCACACCTATATGGCATCCCTAGGATTCATATGGACGGTATTCCATTAAGGCTAGTTGTCAGCGCCCAAGATTCAGTGTGCCATCCATTGAGCTTATTCCTGGCAGATAATCACCCCAATCATCAGCAAATCTCTATCGTCAAGAATTCAGCTCACTTTGTAGAAATAATAAACAAGGCTCCCATTCATTCCAATCAGATGGTGAATCTAGATATAATAATTCTGTTCACGAAAGTCCCCACTTTCTCAGTGACGGAACAAAAGCATGCTACCCCTGTGAAGTAAATATAGGGTTCCGTTCAAAATTCTGTCCAAATTTCCGAGTTCAGCAGAAACATTCCTGAGTTCGACAAGATACACCTGAAGAAGGTCAGAGGTTACATCGATTGAAACATTGTGGAAATGACACTCAAGATGAGAAAAGTAGTCCGATGAATCCAAATAATACGAAAACAAGAGATAACTCAATAATTCAAACTCATAAGGTTTATGCTGCAATTTTCTCTAATCACTAAAAATGATTTTCTTTATAAAAATAAGTGCTTGATCAATTTACGTGAGTTTTGGAATATGATGTTTTTATTTCACCACAGATAAGTACATCATGCAGATTTCTCATACACATACCCATTAATAACTTTATATATACTAGCTAAGTCTACCTGGCATTGCTCTAGAGTCTTTTTACTTAAAAAAATTTTTGTTTTCATGTGCAAGTTTTTTTTGTTTTTTTTATCAGATTAAATTGCATGGAGAGAAATGATATGATTGTATGTAATGTGAGTTTTAATTGAGAGGCTTAGATCTGTTGACAGAAATCAAGACATTATAGGGAGATGTGTTGTCTAACCATGTTGAAAGGGTGGGTGAAAGATTTTGCATTAGTAGATGTAGAACCGTTGAGGTAATAGGTTCAGTTCCAAGGAAAACATGGGAGGAAGTGATCAAAAATAGACTTGGGAAAAAGAGGGATAAATAAAAACCTGGTCAGAGATAGATAAGTTGGCTTGGAAATCAATTTCTTAAGGCTGTCCAATGCATATTAGCATGTGAAACAAATGTTAAATCGAATGTGATGATGATAATAATCATTGCATTAAGTACAAAATGATTTATTAATTTATGAACAAATAATGTTTATTTTTGTAAAGCACTAACCCCAATAAAATCCATTCATGTGTTTCGTATATATATATATATATATATATATATATATATATATATATATATATATATATATATATAGATATATATATATATATATATATAAAGATTCATGTATTTTTCAAATGCTATTAATTCTTGGTAACATTATTTTTATTCGTTTATGAATTTTTTTCAACAAAAATAGTAAGAAATAATTTTAATCATGATAATTTTTAGTTGAACATAATAAAATAAAAAATATTTAGAAAAAAAAATGAGGAAATAGGCAAATACTGTCTATTTCAGCAGTATTTATACAAAGCATATTGCACCAAATACATATAAATAAATCTAATATATAAAGTTATCTTATCGGATTTTCCATGTTAGACATGAATAGTAATGTCTCTGACAAATCGATTTGATTCTAACTAACCATTTTTTGAAGTTTTACCTTTGTAGTATTCTTTACGATTAAAAAATTGTAATTCATTTCTGAAAATATTCCGTCAAATAAGATAATTATTATTAACTCTTACTTCTCTTATTTGTTGCAAACACAAAAACGACCAAAAAACTTCACAAATTTTTGACATGAATCAGTCTGTGAAAGAATTCAGTTATACTTTTTCACAACTTAAAAACACCCACAACTTAAGCAATCTACTCTACTTTCAAGATGAGGTTAAGTGGCACCGATGGAATTCAACAGGAACAATTATAGATTTAAGGACCGCATCTCAAAATTGAATTTTCAAGTTTGTTTTCTACTTATTTTGTTTTCCGTTGTTTTGCTACTTAAAACAAATTATTTCTGTGACAAAATTGATCACACGGTCATTGTAAAAAGTATTGCAGTCATTTTTAGTTTATTTTAACTTTCAAAGTGGAAAATTATATTTGGATGACAAGGTTATTGAGGTCATTCAGAAGTTTTGTTGGTAAGAAACTAAGAACAACAGCTAAAAAATTAACTAATATAATAATTTGTAGGAAAGTTTTTTGTTTTTTTTTGTTACCAAATTTGTTGTTTTTTCATTGTGAATCAAAGTTAAAAAAAAATAACAATAGTGAAAAAAATAGAACTTAAATTAGTTAAATATTAATATTTGGATTCAAGGAGAATAAGGTTTGTTAGAAATACTTAATTCTCAAGGAATGTTTAAGGTTTTCTACACATGCTGCTTGCACTGCTGTATGTCATTGGAACACAAGGTGGAGCTGGTGCTAGTACAATTCTAAGAATTAGCATTAAGATATATGAGGTACCTTCAAAGAGTTTCCAGATTTTTTTTGTGTGAGCACTTTTATTGATAGTACACACATGAAACTCTAGTTCCCTTCAAAGTTATTGCCTCCGGCTGCAATGCACTTGTTGTACCGTTCCAACAATTCTGGAAGGCCCCATGGAAGTCCTCTTGTGTGAGCGTGTCAATGACCCTTGTCATAGCCTCTTTCATCTCCACACTTGTTTCATAATGATAGCCTCTAAGGTTTTCCTTGAACTTAAGAAATAACCAAAAGTCACGAGGAGCAAGGTCTGGACTATAGGGAGGGTGAGGAACTGTCTTGATGCCTATCTTGGTCAAATAATCTGTGACAAGGATGGAGTTGTGGATTGGTGCATTCACATAAATCTTTCACATTTTCAATTCCTTGCAAATAATTGTGTGTACAGTTCCCACACTGACATCAATCAAACTGTGCACGTATTATCTCTATAGGTACACGACGGTCCTTATCCATGAAATTCTTTATTTGGTCAGTTAACTCCGGTGTCCTGACTTCTTTACTCCTCCCACACTCATCTCCCTCACAAACTCCCTGCCTTCCTTGAATCTCTTATGCTACTCAAAAACTGATGCCTGATTCATGTAAGATGGTCCAGAAGCAGTCTGAAGCATTCCATGTTTCTAAGACATTTTTTCCAAGTTCAAAACAGAATTTTATTGCATATCGTTCTTCTAAAACGTCCAAATTGCATTTTTGAAATTCACCAGATGTGACAATCAGGCTTTAGTAGGATGTATTCCAATTCCTGCTGTAGCTGTTCATTTGAATTTAAAATCATAAAGATTGGTCAGTAAATCTCATAAGATGTATAGCAATAACATACTGAATTTTCAGGAGTCTACGACAATTTTAAACGCTTACACAAGAAAACTCTGGAAACTTATTGGAGGCACCTCGTCTCAAGGTGAAAATTTAGTATAAATGATTAACTTCCAAAGTTTTAATATAAAAAAATTGGAATGGTGTGTTTCATATGAGAGTAACTTCCTTTGCAAAGATTTGCACTCTTAGTATATCATTTTCTGTGGATGGAGCAAGTTCAAGGAACTTCTGCCAGTTCTAACCAATAAAGCATTACCACGATGAACCAAGAGAAGAGTCTGTCAGGCATGTGTACACAGTGTGATAATGCGTGGAAGGGAAGTCTGGCAAGTGAAGATTAAGGAAAAGAATTGTGTGGAGAGAAATTATATGAAAATTATACAATTGATGTGTAATGTGAGTCTTATAGACAAGCTTAGATCTGATTTCAGAAGAAAATTTAAATCTAAACTGTATAGGATGATGTGTACAGAACAGGAGACTTCTATGGTATGGCCACATTGAAAGAATCGATCAGTAGATGTACAACAGTTGAGGTAGCAGGGTTGGTTGGCAGGGGAAGATTAAATAAAACATGGGAGGAAGTAATAGGGATTGATTTGAAAGGAAGGAGATAAATAAATAAATAAAGATCTGACCAGAGATAGGTTAGTTTGGAAGTCAATTTCTAAACTCCCATCTAATGCATACCAACTTGTAAAACAGACTTTAAACTGATGATGATGATGATGATGATGACGACGACAATACGCAAATTTTTTGATAAAATTTTAAGCTTAATATTACTGATAAAATTAATTTAATTATTTTGGATTTTATATCAGTAAACATTATGGCTATCATAGGAGAACCTGAATGCCTGCTAGACACCATCCTCAGGTGTCTAAGCTCTCTCTGTATAGGGGTTTATCAAAACTACTTGGCATGGGAAGACTTCCTCCTACAAGTAAATTCTAATAAAATATTTAAGATAACAGTATTTGCAGCTCAAATAAGATCACCTCCACCTGGCTAACCCACACGGGCTTATATGAGGAATGGTGCACCTTCTTCTTGCTTATAGTACCATCATTAAGCTGGATACTCCACCAGACCAGATGAATTCTTATTCTGGAAACTGATAAGACCAAGAAAAAACACATATACTATGACACAGTTAACTAATGGAGAAGAAAATTCATGTTCTTCACTTTTTTATAAGTCAGCATTTGAGAAATAAAGAAGAACTTTAATGGAACATTCTGATATTTATGCATCTCATATGAAGATCAAGTGTTGACTGCAGGAAGATGATCCTTGATTTCTGAGAATTTACATTGAAGTCAAATGAAAAACAAAAAAAAAAAAGGAGCTGTTGTATATTTAAAATTCTAAACAATTCCGCATCTTTTAAAAGATTTAAAATTTCTGAAAATATTTGCATGTTCTTATTTTATAAATAAACATTATAAACATATTACTGTCATAAAAATTTAATTCTAGTTTTATAAAACTTGTGATTTACTTAATAATTTAATAATCAAGCAATACAATAATTAGATTTTACTATAACAAATTTATTGTAATATTTATAGTTATTATAACAACTTTATATAAAAAATAAAATATTACTTTGTTTTAAAAGAAAAAAAAAAGCAGCCTTGTCTAAAAAAATTTTTTTTTTTAAACTATTAAGATTCCAGGCAACTAATTAATTGCATTTTCATAAATAGTTTTTTTAGTGGCAAGAAACGCTTTTCTTTAGTTTTTACTTCAAGATTTTTAATAATTATTTAATACTCACTTCTGCAAACGATTTACTTTATATAAAAAGTTTCAAACTTAAGGTTTATATTTAGATAATACTTGAAATCACAACCCTCTTTGCATGTTTGCACCTATGTAGGGTATATTACACTTAAAAAAAAAACAACAACATTTTTTTTATTACATTTTCACTCCAAACAAGGCACATTACCACTTTGATGTAGGGGTCTACTATCAGGGACCTAAATTTCGGGGGTACTATGTAGGGAGTGTAGCAGCAAGATGTCTGTTCACTTGAACTTCTGCATGTCAGCAGGAAACTGAAAGAATTCCAAAGTCTAGCAGTTATAGAAAAGAAGCTATTAGAGTAGAAGGCCTTCCTACATCTATGGATCTCTACTGTGTAGGGGTGGGACTTTGCTGCTTGTTGGGTTTTTTTAGGGTATTTTCATCAAAGGGGTACAAGGGCTTGTACTTTTCATGGTTTTAAGTAATACACAACAAATTTGAAGGAGTAAACAATTGATTTAAGTAAACAACAGTTATTTTAAATCATATAAAAGTGACATGGAAGCCAAAGTGTGAAACTGTCAAAAACAAAATGGATGATCAGTTGACGAGAACTGCATTAGCAGAAAGATTCTGGTTAATTTGTAGCTTTTTACATTAAACAAAGAGGTCGCACATGATAGTTTTCATGAATGTGCAGGTTGTACGTGTTCGCATTTTGTCTTGAGATTTGACCTTTGGCCTCTGCTTCAATCACGTCACCTGTCTGTGGCATGGCTTTACATTGTGGGTGAAACAGTCACATTTGTGAGTGATTTTTCTTTTGCAAATGGCGACTAGAAATAATAATAAAATGCTTATGGTTGGGTAATTGTGTTTTTTTGTTTTTTTTCACCAACAATCTTCCAAAGTGCATTACTGAGTGAAAATGTCTTTTAAATCTTCTTTTTTTTTTTTTTTTTTTCATAAAACAAGCAAAGTCAAATTATTTAAACAATAAAAGTTTATTAGAATAATATACTCTTTTTTCTTTTTTTTTTTTTAACAAAGGCTGTTTAAAAGAAAACGCCTAAAGAAATTTGAATGTTTATATGTCTCAACATAAAATTCAGTGCATATTTAGAATTACACTTATTTAACAAAAAACACACACACACACACACACAGAAAGTCAACACCAAAGTGTGTTGAAGAGTATGGTGATCCCTTGGTGTAATCAGGTGGCCGCTGGCAGACTCTAGGTGTGGTATCAGGATTCGGCACTGGCCCATAAGTCTGAAAAGACTCCGGCTTGGTTTCAGAAGGAGTGCTACTTTTTACCCTTCTCTCATTGCTCTCCCCCGCCTCCCTTGCTGTGAACCTACTGGACTACTTCGTTTGGTCATACATTGAGAACATCACTAACATGACCTCTCACAACACCAAAGCCAACCTGATCGCTGCCATCTGCCGAGTATTCATTGAGCTCCCACCGGTGCTTATGGAAAAGGTATGCGCTCAGTTCCGGACCCATATTGAGGCGGTGATTTTAGCTGAAGGAGGCTACATTGAATAGATGTCAGCTCTACTACATAATCAAGTTACCTGAATTGAGTTTTTTCAGTAAAAGTTTTAAAATAAAGTTGTAGTGTTGTTTATCATTTCACCTTGTATAAATTGTCTGAATAGATGCTCTAACCCCAACTTAAATGAAAAGCGGTTAAGATTAAGATTGTTTTTAATTATTTAAACTGTAGTGAAATTGCTATAAATGCAAAATATCTGAAAATAATTAAATTTGAAACTTTGCTGATGAGACTGAATAAAGTAAAACTTGATGAACTCCTGACGATCATCTGGCTACGTTAGTTTGGCCACATTAAGCAACGACGCTTCGGTATGAAATTTGGATACAAACCATCAACAAGGATCTTAGACATTGGATTTTTTTTATTTTTAAGACTGCTGAGATTGTAGGCTGCCAGAATACATCAGACCCTAAAGGAAAGGAGAATAAGAAGGAGCAAAAGAAGAATAAGAAAAAGAAATTTCAAGTTTGAATTGTGAGAAATTCGAACATAGCTGAAAATTAAGCAAAGTGTGCCACCATCGTTAACCGAACGTAATGTGGGTTCACACTGTCCTTAATGATTTGAACTGTGATAACTTTACTATCAGCATCAAAACTTTCAAAGAAACAGATATAAATAACATTCTGTTCTACAACAATGTATAAATTATGGTGTTATACAATGAATCCATCACATTAACGAGAGAAAAAAATGCGAAATAACTGAAATTATTCAAGCAATGACACAAAAAAAAAAAAAAAAAAGATGGAAAATCCACTATGAAACGCTAGAAATTGGTTGCAGGTGTTTTGAAAAGCACTGAAAAAAATAGAGTTGGAGCAGCGAGAGACCAAGCTTTAAAGAAAATAAATAAAGTGCGAGTTGCCTCCAAATGGATTTGACTAAAAAAGATCAGAGCTTTGGAAAAGAATTTAATAGGAAATGGAGCAAAGGACACATTCCAAAGTAATTATTTTTGGTGTAACTCCACCATAATAGCGAAATTTGGAAAACGACAAAATCGAATTTAAAAAAAAAACATGGTATCTACTTTTTGTGTCAACTTCAACTAAAAGCAATAATACTTAATTGGCATGTCAGAAGTATCTGAATATTAACACATTTAGAAATAACACGAGTTTTCGATTTTTATATTAAAAAGCGTTTGTCATATTTTTTTGACAAGACATGACATAATGACAAGGGGAGTAACTCAGTATGTTAAAAACAAGGCAAAATGCAATTTTTTTTTTTAATTGGCAATAGTTACACGCTAATTTAATTACCGCCCTTTGAAACTTGCCAGTGTTTTTTTTTAGCCACACATTTTATTTTCACCAAAAATTGTTTTCTTTTAATAATTTTTTTTCTACCATATCGTTTTTCGTAATTTTTGGATATATTCATTACTGTAACATGAGAGTTAATTAGAAACCATTGGTTTGCCTGAAAATTCAATATTAAAAATTTCGAATTTCACTATTATATAGTAGTTGCATAATTTTTTTTTTTTTAAATGTTCAAGTCATTAAGAAATGGAATTTAAAAAAAAAACTTCAAATGTAGGGGAAATAACTCTTATTTTTATCTTGAAATTAAAATAGGAATTATCAGTAGAAAAGCATTACAAAAGACGGAAGGAAGATGGTGGAGAGAAAAAAAAACACATGGAAGGCGGAACTCATGTAATTATAAAAGAGGAAAGATGACAAAACTTTAATTTGAAAATGATTATCAGTTGATTAAAATAATATGCATTTTTTTGCGCCCTCTTCACTGACAAAATCGGCAATAAACTCTGGACGTGCAGCAACAGGGAACCGCAAGCATACAAATTATACTGGTCTTCTTGACAGATTTGTGTTTCAACAATCGTAATTAAGATGAGTGGGACAATACGTTCCACCACGTGCAACTTCCTCAACAGCCTGGATCTGGACCATCAGGCTTTATGAGCACCTCTTCATCGTCAGTATCTGTATAACAAGCTTTCTCTCAGCATGTCAAGCCAGCAGGATATCTGGTGAAACATCCTAATACTTGCATGTCGGTTTCAGAAAGAGTCATTTTATGAATTATTTATCTTCCCATTTTTCTTAGTTATTTAATGTTTGCTTTTTTACAGTCCTGAAATATTGACGTTGGCCATTTCCTCATTTTGATTAGTTATCGTTGCATTTGTTCGTTATCTGTATTAATAAACTGAGAATTAGTTTTATTATAAAAAAATAATAGGATTCAGTTTAAATTAGTTGGTTATTTTGTGGAGAAGAAAATTAACGTTCTTCACTGACTCCACATTTCAGGGATACAGAAGAACTTTAATGGCACATGCCAATATTTTTGTTTTTTTTATAAAACATGCAAAGCCGAAATAGTCAAGGTAATAGGTATTACCAATATCAATCACTAATCAAAATCTGTATAACAAATCAATCACTAATACAAAAATCATTCTTGTTTTCAAGTTTTTTGATAGAATTTTTTTGCAGACAAACTTCAATTTTATTGAAATAGATAAATCTAATTCAGTTGGGAGCAAGTCGGGTTAGTTTCAAATCTATATTTTTTTTCCTTTTCATTTCTAAAATAAAAAAAATTTGGTACTTGTATACAATGCATTTCAGGTGAAAATATTATTACGTACTTGTGGCATGTTGAAATTATTTAAAAAAAAAAAAAAAAAAAAATGATGCATTAGTAAAAAGTAAAAATTGAGTTATAGAATTTTATTGTATGTTTTTAATGTGGAAGAGTCTAAATGTTATAATCAGGATTCTGTTCTGGGGTTTGGAAAGGAGTGAGTCTCTTTCTTGACAACAGCTCGTTTCTGCCCTCTTCTTTTCCAATCGAACACACCTGGCCTCTTGCCGCCAATGTCACACCACACAATCTGAACGTCAGCAACACGAAATGCTTTTCAAGAGAAGATGTTCACGACTTTTCTTTTTCCCTCTTGCAGGGAATTTTTCCCAGCTTTTATATCCTCCTATCAAAAAAAAAAAAAAAAAGGAAGAGACAGGAAAAAAAATAGCTTCTCCCATCATGCCCTGCCTTCCCAAGATGCCCTTCGGGTATATAAATGAGCTAGCCATCCTTTCCTTCTTTCCCAAAGAGCGATGCAGATACGCCTGGTACGTTGTATATTACTTTTTGTTTTAACATAACCTAGCCTTAAACAGTACCTTTCCACCCCCCCTTTCGCATATACCCCAAAAAGAATTTTTAAGATCCAAGGGAAGTAACTGCAATTGATAATTTTGACTAACATACATACCATTTTTTTTCTTGGAATAAAATTGTGGCTGATTTTTTAAAATTTTTTTTTATTTAAAATACTTCTAACACCTCATCTACTGGATCATTTTTCGTAATTTGTACTAATTTTGACATGACACGTAAATAAGTAATAATATTTCCACCTGAAATGCGTTGGTTAAAAAAAAAAAATTCAATCTACAGAAGCACCAAAATTTTAAATAACAAAAACAAATAGTTCATGTAGATCATTATCAGTTATATTCAGAACCAGGATATATTTATTTTCATTTAAAAAAAAAAAAAAAAAAAAAAGAAATTAACAAAAACAAACAGTTTGTGTGGATCATTTATTTACAGTAGAAGAAAAGAGAAAAAAAGCCAACCATTCAAATTTTATTTTAATAAGAATTTCTTCTTCCATTTCCTTATTTGGTATTCGTAATCAAAAATACCATTTTCATTTGGTTTAAAAGAAAAATAATTTGTATATAAATGGAAGAAGACTGGTTGGTTAGTCTTAGGGGTTGAGGAAGTTTGAAAATATTTTCGGGGAAAGTTCACAATGAAAAATTAAATAAGCAAAAATATAAATAAAATAATTTTATACAAATGAAATTTAAGGGTGCATGACAGGGGGGGGGTTGATTTACAGGTGGATTAGGGAGTGCATGGAGGAACAGGTATTCTGGATGGCTTTTGATTGTTTAGTGTAAACAATCAAAAGAATCTTTCTGTAGGCAATCTGCAATATTTAATCAATGAACACCAGGGTAGAGAAGTTTTGAGAAGGCACCAACATAGAATGCAAAATAAAGAAAGAAAATGGTGACCTCATTTTGATTTTTTTTTTTGTGTGTTCTTTAATCAGAATAGATTCTTGTAGAATTTATAATTTGATTACAATATTTAAAAAACAGATTTCTGTTGGTTTATCTTTTACAAATAAATTTCTTATACATAAATAAAACTAGCATGTTCTTTTACAATATATAAACTAGTTCTAACTGCTCAGTGTCACATGGGGATTCCTGAATATCATTTTAGTTTAAATTTGAAAATGATAGTGTACAAGTCATTTAGAGATAGACCCCCCCCCCACATACACACACAAAAAAAGAAAACGGTGCTTATCTAAAATTAAACCTATTTTAAAAAACTAAATTGCAGAAAAATCCTTGATGTATGTACCCGTCAATGGAATGAAGGTGTCATATTCCAAAAATCACATAAATTAAGTATTTTATATATATCATTTATTTTAACGATTTTAGAGATTTTAATAAAAAAATTATAGCCATTACAAGGAAAATTCTGATCTTTATAGCTTGAATTAAGTCATGTATTTATTAAACGTGGCAGATCAAAACAGTCTTGCTTCTTCATGAAATTTGATTTTCTTAATTTAAAAAAAAAATACTTGATCAATTTAAGTAATTTTTGGAATATGGCATCTTCATTTTGTGACAGATATGTACATCCTAAAGTTTTTTTAAAAAAAGATTTTTCTGTATTTTTGTTTTGAAAATAGGTTTAATTCTAAATAAAAACAACCACAAAAAAGTAAAAATGCAAGGGAAGTAACTCTTAGTTTTAAACTAAAATAGGAATTATCTCTTATAGCTTGAACTTTCAAGGTCATTATTTAAAAATTGTTACCATTATAACAATGTTATTTGTTGGAATAATTATTTTTGGAAAGATACTGGAGCGAATGATGCTTTAACATTCTACAATAGAAGCAATTGGCAGCCAGATGCATGACTATTTAGATCTAAAGTAAAAAAATTCAACTGGATAAATTGATATGTCGGATTATGAGCTCACTATATAATATTATTCAAATGTAATTGATCCATTAGTATTTATTCCTTCTAAGCTGCATAACTATACATATGATTGTAAAAGAGGATTTTATATTCAATGAAACTTTTTTTATGACAAGAAAGTGTATTTTTTTTTTTTTAACTTTTAAGGCATCATTTTTTATTTAGGCTTACAAAATTCTTGATACTTTAAACCTGGAGTTGTAAAAGGATTATTAAAATAAATCAGATTTATTCATTTGCTTATTAAGAAAAATAAAATATTACATGCTTCTAAAAGTAGATGATACAAATCTAATACACAATTATAATCAAAATAAATACATTTTTCTGCATTAATTATGAAAATTACTTTTGCAAGATTATGTAATGAGCTGCAGAAATTAAAATGTAAAATCCAAGACAGAAATTCTTAAGAAAAGATCAGGATTTAAGTGACGACAAATGTGAAAATTAAAAAAAAAAAAAAAAAAATTGAATTATCAACTTAAGCCTGACATTCATGAACAATTGGAATCTACATTGAGCAAGTTATTTATCAAATAAATTATTTCTATAAAGAGAAGGAATATTCAATTTAACAATTACATATTTTTATATCAAATCATTTGATCTCTTTAAAAGGCTGTACATTCCTTTTTTAAAATGGGATATGAAAGTTTTGCATAAAGTTAAAAAAAAAATGTCTTATTTTTCTTATTGAAGATCAATTTGCTGCTATGTTTTCATAGGCAATTTTTGGAAACAACTGCTGTCAAGAAGCATTAAATATTTTTGACTTTGTTAGAATGTAAATGCAAAATATATATATATATATATATATAGGGTAACCTCACCCCCCAAAAAACAAAAGCTAAATGGAGGCCATCTGGAACATATACTGTAGAACGGAGAAAAAAAAAGGCCAAAGACCCTAGTGTTTTGATGTGATGTTTTGAATATAATAAACTAGTTATGACCAAAGTTTCATTTCATTCGCACAAAACATCAAGAAACGGGGGCCTAATTTGAGTTGGGGCCCGTTTTTTTTTTTTATCACCCTGTATATATATATATCATAAGACATTTATTGTATACAAAACTTTAACTACCCAGGATGCAATGAAGTTATCTTAAGTTTTATTTGCTTAGACAACAAATATGTTGTTTAATTTAAAAGTTTCATCATAAGTAATTAGGGCTGGACAAAGTAATTTTTTTAAAGAAATTGTAACAAAGTTATTGAGCCATGTTATTGGCAATAAATATAACAATTAAAAGTGACTAGTCAAAAAGCAAAGTTTTTATTTTGTTTTTTTTCTGCTTAAATGTAATTTGAGTCTGATTATGAAAATCTATCAAGATTTGTTAGATGTACAATGATTTTAAATGAGGATTTTATATTCATATTGTTTGTGTCTTATAAATCAGCTCTGAATGGGGAGTTGAAACACTTCATCCAAAGAGATGCGTTTGCCACAGATTTTAATGAACTGTAAGCAAACCACATAAAAATCAAAACTTGTCATGCAAGCTATATTTTCATAGTTTTCCCATGGTAAATTTTTGATTTCTTTAAAACTTTTTCAGCCTTCTTCTCTCCACTTATTAAAGGGTACAAGAAGGTGCCATTGTTATGAATCGGCTCTGGGAAATGTAGTCCAACTATTCATGAAGGTTAATACTCAATGAGAAGATGGAGGGGGATGCCGTTTTGGGGTGTCAATTAAAGGAGATACACTTAGTATTGTATAAAAGAAGTAAAAAAAAGAAACCGTCTGGATTCAGTTCAGAGGGGTAAAGTTGACTGCCTCTATTTTGAAAAAAAAAAACAAACACAAACAAAAAAAAATTCCAAAGTAGAATTATATTATCAATTTTTTTTTTAATGAAAAATTATAAAATTCTGTTTTTAGCTCTGTCATGTTTGTTGCAGCTATAAAAATATTTTGGCAGCTTTAAAAATAATAGACTGAATAATATTGCCATTTTTTTATCAAATAAGACAGAAATGGCAATCTCACACTTTGAATAAACAGAATAAGAAAAAAATCCTGACAATAATCGGTGACCATTTTAAATTATTTTCAATATCTATAAAATAATATTGTTATTACAAGGTAAAAATGGTACAAACTATTGAAAATACAATACTCTTTTATACTCATTTTCATTGAAAAATTTGCGAGCTGGTCATGCTAATCTAGAGAATTTCAACAAAAATTTAAAATTTTTCAAAACAGCAAAAATTTAAGTCACTTGAGTAATGGGCAGGTCAGTTATATTTTTGTCACAATTTTATCTATTGTATCTTTACTCTGAAAATTCCAGTTGCAACTAGTGTAAGTTATCAAATAAACAAAACAAAAACACACATTCAATTATAATAAGAGCCAGCAGTGATTAAGAATTTTTTTTTTTTTAATATGAATACAAGATTTTCTAGTTTAGAAAACTATAATTTTTTTTTATAAATAAAGTTTTGTATTTTTTGTAAAAAAAATTGTGCAGACAATGTGAAATTAATTTAAAATATATGAAAACTCAGGACAGTGTTAGATAAAAAAGAAAGAAAAAAAATTTAAGTAGTAACGCTTGATCTGTGGTCATTTTTTACGGATTACCATAAGTATTATCAACACATTTGAGTTGAAACAAGATAAGACAAAAAATAAATTAAATAAGAATGTCAGTGTTATATAAATGAAAAACTAATGATTGTGAATCCATATATATTTAATCAGTTTTTTTATTTACAAGGAACAAGTTTCAAATCTCGATTGTTTTGTATTAGTTTACAATGCTTGAAAATAAAGAAGTTCTTATACTGAATAAATTTGAAATGTATTCAACTTGAATACGAGATTGACTCATTATGTTTGTTGCTGGTGATTCCAGTCAGAAGATGAGTCTATTTGAGCTTTACATCAAGCAGATGTATTTAAAAAGGTCAAAAAAAAAAAAAAAAAAAAAAAAAAAGTCAATATTTGACTGATCAGGTGAAGATTTCAGCCAATCAAGAATGAAATAATCCTGAATGTTTTAAATCTATATTTTTTCTTGAAATATAGACACGATTTAAATAAATTTGATGTTAGTAATAAGTTAGAGAGGGAAGGAATAATCCCATGTAACAAATAGATTTTTTTTTTTTTAAACCAAAATGCACATGAGAAAAGGAGATTTTTTTTTTCTTTCTATGGTTTAAGAGTACAAAAGAACCATAACATTTGATTTGAAACTTTAATAAGCACCAGAAATGACTGACAGATTTAAAGACTTCCAAAATACTTTCAAATAATAAAGTATCAATATAGTAAAACTTGTTTGTCACCATCTCAAACTTTAATGTCATAGCATCATTTCTAGGTATTTCGATTTTAGCTGATGGCACTCAAGTTATTTTTTTAACATTTGAAATCACTAATATATATTGGGTACAATATAATAATTAATGTAGTATTGGCTCTGTAATAATAAATAAAAGATCTGCATGAATTAAAATATATTTAAGCATATTTTGTGTCCGACTCTCCTCGGGGGTGTTGAGGGACACTATATATTGGGTACAATATAATAATCAATAGAAAGTTGGCTCTATAATAATAAATATAGAATCTGCATCTATTAAAATATATCTTACAACCAGGTAATACCGGGCTGTCTAGTTTTTTTTTTTTTTTTTACTGTATAATAATCATTTGTTATTAAAAGGTTATTTCTAGTTCAGATATAAATTATATGCCAATTCTGATTCTTATGTACCTTTAAAGCAAAGAAACAAGTTTTTTTTTTATACAAGTTTTTGGTGTAAAAAATAAGCACATTTTCTTTGAATAGAAATAACAGTGGAAAGCTAGAGTTCACAAATTTATTTTCATATTAAAACTCTGCAATGATTTCATGAAAACAGTATTTGTGGGTCTATTTAGTTTGAAATTGCTTAAACAATGCCAAGAGAGGAATGCCACAAGTTAAGAGTATCACAGATAAAAAACATGGCAGCTGCTGCACCAAGTGAACAGACCTCAAATAAAGCAGACAGTGGGAAGTGTTTTTTTTTTTGGTTTTTTTTTTAAACATGTAAATGTTTTTTCATATTACTCCCTTCTCCTTTTATTAATTTTGTACTATTTCAATTTGTTTTTTTAATGACTAGTTATGTTCAAAGAATTTAAATCTTCACTCTCAGCATTTGAGAAAAAAAAAAAACGTTTTTATAAACACGTACACACATTTTGAAAATGCATGGGTTAATGTTTTCTTTATTATAATTCCTTATTTGAATTTTTAATGGATTAATAAATATTGTAATTTATTCAGTTTTTACTTCCATCAGTTTTTTCATATATATATATATATATATAAGTCATGGATTAATTAATTAGCTTTATCCATTTCTCCCAAATGATAGCCAAGTCTTAACACTCAGAAGCACTGACAATGGCAGGGGAATAGTATAGGCGCAGAATATAGATTTTAAATAAGTGATAAGAATCTGTAGATGTGTTAAAGAAGAGTTTTGATAAAGGAAAGAGTAAAGAACACGAGGATCAGACATTGATAGCATGTGTATGTACGCCATTGTTACTGCTGGCTTAGTGTTATAGGGAGTTTAATCAAGCCTTCCATAGGAAAAAGTCAAATGTTTATAAATTAATGCTTTTAAAGTTGATATTGTATAAAAAGCATTTTGTAATGGATTAAAATATATCTAAAAACAAATCCACAATGTTTTGAAATGTCAACTTGTAAAACATTAGCTTGTTGGCTAATGGTAGGAGACAATTTTTTTTTTCTTCCTCTACGGAGAGAAGAGTTCTTAAAAAAAAATTTACATCTCAATGTTTTTGTTGAAAAAATTGCAGAAGAAAAACAAATGTAGATTTTTTTTTTTTTTTTTTTTTTTTTTAGTTTGTTTTGTTTTAACTGGCAAATCAACACTTGAGAGTTATTAGATGCCGAGACAATACATATTGTAAACAACTTATGTTACCCCATTCTCCTCCCTCAGGGAATGGGATATTGTGGGTCCATACATTTCCCAACAGTATTAGTGTATAACTCACAACATTTAAACCTAGCACAGCCAATTCCATAAACTGACAGTATCCATTAGGCAGAAAATAAATCATATTAAGAGACTGCAGAGAGAAGCAGTTGTTGGTTGTACCAGTTTTATAGTTCAGAATTTGATTTTAAATGCCATGAAAATGTTGTATGGTTAATTAAAGGTTTTAGCTGGTATTTTTTCTATTTAAAATAGACTTTTAAAATTAGGAATTTATTACATTGACATTCAGGTTATCAATGTTAAAAAACATTAGGAACTAATCAATGTGAGAAGACTAGTTCAAACTTTGCCTTTTTTCCTCTTCAATTGATTAACAAAAAAAAATAAAAAAATAAAATAAAACTGAAGGTTTCAGAAGTAAATGAGAAAGAAAATAAAAATAGCTAAGTAACAACATCCAACAAATCTTTGCTAAACATTGCCTTTTAAATTGAGAAACTCCAAGCACAAATGCTCAGAAATGAGCTGAGATTAATTCAGAGCAGTTTTGTCATGAGGAATCTGTGTTTTCTTTTTTGTTTGTTTAAAAACTCAGAGATCAAGTATTATTTTGTGTTTTTTTTTTGTTGTCATGGTTTTTCAAGATCAAACATCAAAAGTTCCGCAATTGCAGATTGTCTGTGTTTTTGATTTGTGGTTCAGATTCAGATTCCTCCCTGTCGAAGATATGTAGATCTCTTTTTTTCTTCGTTCTTTTTGACTGTAAAAAGAAAAATAAATTTCGATATTTATTATACAAGTGATATAACACATGCAATAAAAACGATTAAAATGGATAAATATTCAATGATGGACAACATTTCTTCTAAATGAAGGTAAACCATCTTTACAAAGCATTTCTGCAAACTGAATGTTTTCTCATGTTCAAATAAGCAACAAACAATAATTTGTCTTGCCCAGATGGAAGAGGAGAAGCTGGAGAAAATCTAATTTTTATGTGTGTATATATATATATATATATATGTAGTTGACTTTTGTGAGATTGACATTGCTATTAAAAGCTTACATTTTCTATTTAAAAATTAAAACAAACTCTTTAATATACTCAGTCATGGATATGTGAGCGACTTCATAAAGTCAAACTAATTCGTATATTCCTTTGAAAAACAAAATTTCATTAATTCACTTTTTATTGGATGATTCATTTAACTATTTTGCTCAGTTCTAATTATGCATATTTCCACATCGTGCATAATTTAGGATGAAAAAATTCTAGCAGACACACATGCATGTGTCTGCTAGAACTTTTTGCAACCTAAATGATGCACGATGTAGAAATATGCATAATTAGAACTGGGCACAAACCAGTGATGGTGTGTGTGTGGAACAGTCTTTACTAAACTCCTCTTTCAATAGTTAATATATAGGGGATGTGAACCTGTAGAACAAATTCCAATTGTTTTTTTGTGCTGGTAAAACCAGTTGTTAAGAGGTCAAAAATGCAAAAATGAGAACTTAGAAAAGTCAGCTAAACATTAAAGATTAAAAGCAAAGAGTTAAGCTCTAAATTACTTTAAAATATGCATCACTATAATGAAATAACTTGCAGTGTGGGTGTATTTCTCATCACTGTATTATTTACATTTTTTTTATTGATATTATTATTTATTGAAAAGTGCAGTTAGAAAACAAAATAGGTTTTAGGTTTTAGGCTCTTAAAATTTATATGCAATATTAGAGGAGTATTTTGTAAAATTCAGTTGTAAAGTTACACTTTTCCGCAGACGACACTCAAAACTACAATTGTGAATGGCTTAGGACTTGTACTCAGTCATGGCTGACGGAACAAGAGCATGCTACCCCCCCCCCTGAATTAAATTAAGGGTTCTGTTTAATAAGATACATTTGAAAAAGGTTGCAGGTTACACCAACCAAAACGTGCCAAATAATATGAATAACCTATCCTCATCTTAAAAATTCAGAAATGTAAAAAAAAAAAAAAAAAAAAAAGTGTAAAATAAAATTCATTATGAAATTAAATTCGGCAGAATACATTTAGGTTTAATCTAGTCTATGTATGCACAAATATTTTTTTTTTTTTTTTTTTTAAGTTTTTATATGCATATGGACTTAGATAAAACAGTAATGAATAAGATTGGAGAGCGACTTGTTTTAGTCTCGATTCTACATGATAGCATCCATTATTATTTATTTTTTTTTTAAATCATTACTATATATTGGATATAATATGATAATCTATAGAGTAGTGGCTCAATAATAAATATGAAATCTGCATGAATTAAAATATCATATTTAAATGTATTTATCACCAGGCAATGCCAAGCTGCTTGCTAATTTTATACCCTAAGTAGCTATATGTCTCATGAAGGTTAGTTTTAGATTTTTGTTCAAAACGCCAAGTTAACTTTGAAACATTTACTTTTGGAATTAGCTTTTTATAGGCAAAGACCATCCATTAATTGTCAATGGCTGGTCTCTTATCAAAGTCATGGCATATTTAGAATACAGATGTTTTTTAATGATTTTTTTTCTATTATAATTAAAGGAAAAACCTTTTTTTTATTTTTAGAGCATATATAAAACTCACAAATCTTAACCAAGTTCTGACATGTTATTTGTTGCTAGAAATTATATGAATGAGAGTGGTTTTCTAATTAGTACAATTTGGCTATTTTTTTTTTTATTTATCTGTTGTAAAAATTGTCAAATTTTACTTAATTGGTATTTCTTCATATTTTCTTTGATAGTGAATAGTACATTTGATTATCAAAGGTTTCACGTCTAGCTATACATATATAGTATAAAACGAACAGAAAATATTTGTCTCAGTTTTTAATTCCATGTGACTTTTCATTATATTATATCCCTTCAGCGAAAAATGAAAAACTCATACAAGAGAACACGTTAGAAATGAAAGAAGAAAAATTAATTTCTGTCTTATATCACTTTCTTTAATCATTTTTCTTTTGACTTTGTTTTGATGGCGATACGGAATTTTCTCATTAAAGTTCTTAATAATCTCATACTTTTGAATATTTCCCACCTTTTTCAAGCAAGGGCGAGATTGGCCACGTTATGACTGCCACATATTTTTATTTTGGAGGTCAAAGAAACCGGTAAAATTCCGAAACTCGTATTGAAATGTGAATTGCAAACTTACATTTTAAAGACGAGCAGAGCGAGGAGGCCAATCAAGATGAACACTAATGTCCCAATGACTCCACTTGCAACGGCAGCAACTGCAAAAAGAAAACAAAATGAAATTCAGAGTGAAATAATACTTGCACAACTTTTCCATTTTAAATGGAAATTTTAGATTATACCAAGGAGTTAAACTCTAAATTACTTTAAAATATACATCACTATAATAAAATAACTTCCAGTGTGGGTGTATTTCTCACCACTGTATTATTTACATTTTTTTTTTAATTGATATTAATTATTTATTGAAAAGTACAGCTAGAAAACAAAATAGGTTTAAGGCTCTTAAAATTTATATGCAATATTTGGTAAAATTCAGTTGTAAAGTTACACTTTTCTGCAGACGACACTCAAAACTACAATTGCGAATTGCTTAGGACTTCTACTCAGTCATGGCTAATGGAACAAGAGCATGCTACCCCCATGGATTAAATTAAGGGTAATAAGATACATTTGAAAAAGATTGCAGGTTACACCAACCGAAACGTACCAAATAATATGAATAATCCATCCTCATCTTAAAAATTCAGAAAAGTAAAAAAAAAAAAAAAAAAAAATTTTTTTTTTTACTTTTTTAAATGTAAAATAAAATTCATTATGAAATTAAATTCGCCAGAATACATTTTGGTTTATTTGAAAACCAGTCAGCTATTTTAATGATGTCTTCATAGAGAAAAAAAAAGTATTTAATCATTTCAAAATAAAATTGTATTTTACACACATCTAACTTTTAATTTGACTTTAGATATCAATGATTTATTAAATGTTTAATGATAAAACAAAGATATATCAAGGAGAAAGTTTAATTTAAATCATTAAATTCTGAAGTTTTACTATTTTTAGAAAAAAATAAAACAGATTAGTTATCAGTCTTGTGTGTAAAAAATAAAAAATAAAATAAACATCAAAATGTAATGCTTTTTGTTTTCAGTTACTTCCCTTGAAACATGGTCTCTTAAGATATTCTTTGAAAACAATCTACCCCTCTGGATTCAATAAAGGGTTTCGAGTTTAACATAAAGATCACCCACCCTGCACAAAAAAATGCGATCATTAAAATTGAAGCCAGATAGACAGAGCCTCTCTTAAAAGATGCACAGACACATAAAAATTTTTTTAAAAAACTATGACTCACCAAAAATCATTGAATCTTCTTTTTCTTGTTCTTTTTGAGTCTGAGAATCGTGGACGTTTCTCATACTAACTTTGATAGTAGATCTCATGTATGTTGTTGTTTCTTTAACATCTAATGAGGTGGACGTGCTTGTTGGATTTGTGTCTTCTTCGTAAGTTATTGTGCTCGTTGTCGGTAGTGGAGGAAATGCTGAGGAAACAAAGCAAATATTTAATAATTTTTGTGGAAAATTTTTTTAATTTCAATGAATTATTAAAAAATACATTTGATTGCATTTTTCTAATACTGCAAAATTGTGAAGGAATTGTAAAATTGTAAACAAGAGAAAAAGAAGGAGGGGGGTATTGAATCCTTGCATCCCTTTCCCTTCAAAATAGGCAAGTTTTAGAATCTTGCATTTCTTAATTCCAATTTAAAAATTAAAAAAAAAAATTATTAACAAATAATCTATGGTTACAGTGATATATATATATATATATATTAGGTGAAAAAAGCCTTTTGTAGACATACAGAAAAAGCGAACACACATATATACATACATTTTCACTTTTATATTTATAGATATAAATAAATAATTAGAGTGCTCAATTATTTGTGCGAGAGCATTATTTTTCTATCGACACTATGTGTTGGAATATTTAGAATTAGATTTCATTAAAAATAAAAATAGAGAAAAGTCTTAATGATGTACGTACTTGTCACAGAATTAAAATGTCATATTCCAAAAATCACATAAATTGATAAAGTATTTTTTTTTTGTTTTTTTTTTATTAAGAAAATCTAATTTTATGAGAAAGCAAGAAGGAGGCTAAGATTGGCCATATTATTTTAAATTTTGCCAAAATTCAAGGGTGACAGTTCAATTTTACTACAGAAAATTTGTATTCCAAATAAAATCATGAAAATTTGTAAAAAAAATTTTTTTTCTTTTATTTAAATAAAAAGAAAAATTTGAAATATGACATGTTCGTTCCATGACAAGTATATACGTTAAAATTTTTCAGCGCTTCTACACAATTAGGACGAAATTTTAGAAATCATGCTATTGAATTCCACGTGAAAATGGTATCTACGTTTTAAGATGATTATACCCCAAAATTAAGAAAATTGATAAGGTAGAAAATTAAAGAAAATAGAATTTGATGAAAACGATTGTAAGACACAGGAGAGTTCAAAAAGGAGGTAATTTTTCGTTTTGATGTAAACAAGATGGATGCAATTTTTCACCTGCTAACATGATAAAGGGTTTTTTTTTTAATAATTCAGTAATATTCAGGTAATTTCGATAATTTGGAAGCTATCATTGTAATTTATTAGAATTGACAAAAAATATCATTAGAAACCATTGTTTTTTATCTGAAAACTCCATTTATCGACTACAAAATTTCATCCTGATAGTGTAGAAGTGCCAATTTTTCTGTACTTTTTTTTTTTTTTTTTTTTTTTGTAATGTAGCGTAATTCTAAATAAACACCTTCAAAACTAAATTGAAAATAATGCTCACCTTCGTAATAAAGCCACAGTCCTTTGTGGCTACCTTTACTACCAACGGTTAGTTTGATTTTCATTTCATTGTGAAAGATCTCGATTCGGTCATTGCTTCTCCGGCCACAGAGTGTAATGCTTGTAAGTTTCTGGTCAATGTACAAATAGTCGGTGCAGTTGCTTCCCTTTTTTTCCTTTAGATCCAGATCGATGATATGCAAATAGATTTTCTGGTGAGGAAGAACCTTTATATCCATATTGCATGTGAAAGGACCGTGGAGATTCTTTGGATAACGTGGGGTGGAAATGTAACCACTCTGCTCCGTTGTATACCGTTTCTTGCACAAATCTTGCGTGTATTCCTCTGGAAAAAAAAAAAAGAAAACGTTTTCAAATTTTATTTCACAAACAATGCAAGTGTGGCAGACTAAGATCTTACATTTGCAGATAGTTTGAGATATTTTCAGTGCACATGGAAAGAAAAGAAATGCATAAGTTTCGAACAAATAATTTTCATATTTTTGGCGGAGGGAAGAAAGCACCTTGATTTTAAGTAAATCTTTAGTCATTGTCCAGAACACTCCTCCCCTCCCCCACAAACAAACAAAAATAAAGAAAAATCTGTATAATATATGTACTTGGGATATAAAAAGCACATGTATACCAAAAATCACATAAATTGATCAAGTAGTGGTTTTTTTGGGTTTTTTTTTTGAAAAAAGAAAATTGGGTTTTATGGCTAAACTATGCGCTATGATTTTGCAACGCCATCTTGAAACAAATGAGAACTCTAAATCAAGATTTTAAAAAGCAGTTCTTGGGATGGGGTGGAGATTGAAAAAAACTCAAATTCACTTAAAAATGATTTTCTTTATAAAAATAAAATTACATGATTTTTGATGTACAATATTTCCTTTCTGTCATGGGTACTTACGTCATGCAGATTTTCCATTTTTTTTTCATGAGAAGGAGGGGGGGGATTCTGGAAAAGTGCCAGATTTTTTTTTTTTTTTATTCATTTTAATTTTTACATAGAAAAATGACATTACTAAAAATGGATGTGCTTGCACATATGAATTTGTACAACTGAAATCGTTTCAGAATTATGTTCCAAATAAACAGCATGCATAAAGCTATTGTAGTTCTTTACACCTGTTTCAAGCCTGTGTTTATTTTAAGGCATACAATAAAACAATTTTTTAAAGAGTGGATCATCTTTAGAAAAAAATTTTGTAGATACTGAGCCAAAAAAAAAAAAAAAAAGAAATTGCAAGAATTGTCAGTAATAATATAGTAAATTTGTTTCTCTCTCATATATACATATAATGATAGATGTATCGAGATGTATAATGATAGATGTATCGAGACACAGGAATGGGTATGTTTGATCTGGCAGAAAGGTGGTTCATTAAAATTGTGGAGTCTGCGTTCGTGCTTGGTCCACAAAGTATAGAAATAAAAAATTAAAAAAAAAAAAAACGTTTATAAGTGTTTTTTTTTTATATAGATGTACATAAGAATACTTTGATCAGTATGTTTTAACTTAAATAGGGATGGTATAATAAAATTGTGGGGTCTGCGTTCGCACCTGGCCTCCATAGAATGGAAATAGGCACAAACTTTAATAAAGACGTTTCATATCTATCTGCGTAAGTATACTTTGATAATTATGTTTCAGTTTGAAGAAATATGGTATAAAATTATGGAGTGTTCGTTCACACCTGACCTCCATAGAATGGAAATATGTCACAAAGTTTAACAAGATTTTTTAATATAGATCCACAGAATATTGTGATAAGTGTTTCAGTGTGAACAAGTATGGTATAATAAATTATGGGGTTTATCTATTTTATTTTTACTTTCATCATATTTTGCTTTGGTTTTGATACCCCCAAATTTACAACCCTTCCTTTTCATAACCTATCATATTTTCATAAATCAAAGTCCATGTTCTGTAGGCTGTTTTTGAACCCAGTCAACGACGGGTACTTTTGCTAGTATAATATATTCCTGATTTTTAGTTTAGTTGTATAGTTTTAGGACCCGTCAACACTTTTTGGGTTATTTAATGCTGAATCCAGTGATTTTGGGAAAAAGTTTTACAATTCAAGTGGCTTACGTCTTCAAATATCTATTCATAGTGTTTGGTTTGTTTTTTTTTTGTTGAGAAAAATTGTTGATTTGCAGAAAATGATTAAGTTTTGAAAAAGACAAAAAAAATAAAATAAAAAATAACGTCAATGTTTCATACATTGTAGGTTAGGAAGCCAATATCTTCCGACATCCTGATCTGGCAGCACTAGTCGGGATTTTAAAGATGAGGATGAATAATTTAGATTTTAGAGATGAGGATGAATAATTTAGATTTGGATTACCTAAACTACTATCATCATCTTGATTGGTTGGTATATTCACAATGTCAACCTCTGACCTTCCTCATGTAGGTAGTTTCAAACTTGAGAACCTGAACAGAAATGGTTCAGTTCCAAACAGTCGGTTGGAGGTTACATCAATCGAAATGTGAAAATAAAAATGAAGATGAGGATGCTAAAAAGAATTTTGGGTGCTAATGCACTTACTGATCCATGCTATTTTTTAAATCATATTTCCAAGTTTAATTAAAGTTTTATGGTATGATTTTTTATTTAATTGTAAGCTTAAAGTATAGAATAGATACAAAACACCCTCCCCTTCCCATGTTAAGGATGGATTTTTAAATAATAACATTATTTGAGCACCGATCAATAAGTGCATGAGTACCGAATTTTGTACTTATGCACTTCTTGTACCATGCTGAAATCTCATTTAGAAAGCCATTCTTAACATGAGGAGGAGAGAGTGTTTTGTAACTATTCTGTACTTCAACCTAGCAATTTAATTTAAAAAAGATTGTAAAACTATTAAAAAAAATTTTTTTTTAAAATAGTGCAATGCAGGAAGTGCATGAGCATCAACAATTCTTTTTGTTTTGTTTACAAGTTATTTTTCTTTTCTGGTATTAATAACATGATCAATGTTTATTGATTATAAAATATCTGTAAAACTAAAATCTATTCATCGCCACACAGGTGTATTTTTAGATTTGTGAAAAATATATCATCTATAACATAAATCTCACCTCTCTGTTTAAAATGTATGTATGTATGTATGCCTAAAACTTTCAACAGAGGAGACGGATTTTCACAAGATCAGTATCGTTTCGAAGCTCGTCCCCTCGGACAACAAATATTTAAAAAAATTGGCTAAAAACAGTAATTCTTTCACCCTCAACTGGGCACTTTTTTTTTACAGGGAGGGGTTGCTTTTCTTCGCCAACATTTTTTAGCCTTAATTTAAACCTTTGCCATTTTTGGTTCGGTGATGGACACAATGGCAAAGATGTCACTTTTTTTTCATGTTCTTTTCCTTCTTTGCGGTACGGGTTCGAGCCTGCTTGCCTGCCTACTCCCACTTTTTTTTTTTTTTTTTTTTTTTTTTTTTTGCTCAATACACATCTCCAAACACCTGGGCAATGCCGGGCACCCAGGCTTAGAGTCTAAGACTAAATAAATAAAAGCGACAACTTTATAGCTAAATTTTTTAAAGAATTTGAATCTAACATTGTGTTGGAATCATCCCATCACTAAATACTCATCTGACTACAACTAATATGGATATTTACCTTTGACACATTTGTATTCCACTTGAAAATAGTTACTGTTTGTGTTGTTGCATTTATTGGTCATTCGCCCAACGTTACCGGAGGGTAGGTTAATGCTGCATGTATCCTGGCCAATACATGGGTAGTTCTGCTCTTCATCCAATGTGCAATTATTTTCATCGGGATTATAATGACAGCTTCCATTTGGACTGTAGCCATAAAAAGACCTCAAGATCTGGACCATAGAACCAGTTGGACACTTGATGTCCAACGATTTCTTCTGCTTCTTTAGACATGCACTGATCATGGCACCTAAAAGAAAAAAGATTAAAAAATGAAAATTCACATTAACACTAAAAAAATGAGGAAATCTGATTGAAATGGCTGCTATCACTTATTTCAGTAATTTAGAATAAGTTTGATAATGTCTATAAAAGAAATGGTTAGGCATTAAAAATAGTTTGTTTTTTTTGTTTTTTGTTATGAGGAATCATTTGCATTTAAAATTCAGTTAGCATTATGCATCTAAAATAGAGAAAAGCATGCTTAAAAAGTGTCAACATTATATGTTAAGGAGCCAAAGCAAAACAAAATAGCTAGAGTTTTATCTGATGTCGTGTTTATCTAAAAACGGAAAAAAGTGAATACTGCTTTCTTTTTTTTTTATTTAGATGCATAATACAATAGCGGGGATGATACGACACAAGGGTCGTTAAGTGGGATTTGAAGAGCTAGCGCTCTAGAAGAAGAGCACTATCGCCTGCAAAAATGCCTGAGCAGCTCTGCTAACATTCCTTAGGCATTTGACCTGAAACTAACCCCTTCTCACATGACGAAGACAAAGCCTGAGTGGGTAGACTTCCTAGAACTGCACATGACCTGCAACATACCACAGTCAACTAGAAAAAAGCCATTTCAATAATGGCATTGACTTTATTGACTTGGTGCCGAGGGAATTTCTTATCACAGCGATTATTGATTAATAAATTGATGCAATATTCATTATGATCAAATATGCCAGAGCTATTATTTGCAATAGGAAGAGCAGATTTCGCTTGAAAGTTAGTCGACAATTCGGAATCTTAACTGATTGTTCTAAGGGAGGTAACTCTAATCTAGTTGAAAAAAAAAAATTTTTCTTACAATTATTCGAATGTTTAGAAAAATTACAACATCGTCGCATTTTATATTTTGTTATCAGTTTTATAAGACTGTGACATTAAATGAAGTAGTTAAAAAAGTCATTTTTTTCTTACAATTCTTATAGTAAAATAGAGTTACCTCCCCGAGAACAATGAGTTAAAATTCCGAATTGCTTGTTAAGTCTATCACCAGTAGATTAGTCAAGTGTTGAATAATCGGTTAACTAAAATTGTAATTAGTTTTGATTGAAAATTATTCATTTAAGTTTAAATGATAGTTAAGCATTTTAAGGATTTCTTCAATGAAGACTAGAAAAAAAAAATTCATCGACTGAAATACTAAATAGTCATCCAATTGTTTACATTGTCGACTTATTGATCAATTAATGTCGACTTATTGATCAATTAATGTCGACTTGGAAAAAAAAGTTGGTTTCGTTTGATTATTTCTTTGGGGGCTGAGGGATAATCGATTTTGTTGTTGTCAATTAAACACGAGGTGAACAGGAGAATATTTTAGTTCTCGGGGGGGGGGGGGGGGCGTATTTTCGCCTCTTCCCTAACTGTTGAATTCCATTAATAACTTGGAAAATATCCTCACAGGTCAGGGTTTTTAGTACAAATCAAAATATAACAGGAGTTTAATGAATAAAGTTTTGGATTAGATTTAAAAAAAAATTAAAGCTTTTATTTCTACACAAAGTTGCCACGATGGAGGTAAAAAGTTAGGGTTTAAATGGCATCTAATAATTTTAAATTAAGAGAAAAAAGGTAGACATCAGACGAAGGATATATATAATTTATTAAAAAATGTCGGGTAATTGTGATATAATTAATTTAATGATATTATGACATGGTTACACATTTATAATTGACAATGATCATTTTAAATCCCACTTCGGTTTTTATTTTCTAATCAAACAGATTTTAAATTAATAGCTATATCCAAACAAGGGGACTTTTTATTTTATTTTACGGTTTCGTTATTTGAGATGAGGATTGATTATTCGGATTTTGGCTTACTATCAGTCACAACGTTTCGGCCGATGTAATCTCCGAACTTCTTCGCGTGCATCTTTTCGAACTTGACAACCTGTACGTTATTTCAAACTGATGATAACTTTATTCAATCTACGAAGGTAGATTGTTCTTATTCTGTCAGCCATTACTAAGTGGGAGTATTGACATCGCTATCTTTATCGCCCGTAGTATGAATCGAACAACCTTCGACAAAGAAACCGTCAATTAGAATCGATTGTTATCCAACGCTTTAACTGTTAGACCTTATGTCCATCCGTGACTTCAGTTTGTTAGAATGTCCCCATATATATATATAAAGATATCTTTTATAAATATTTTTTTTACTATCTTTTCTACTTCTCTCTCTCTCTCTCTCTATATATATATATATATAGATATAGTGTATCTATATTTTATTTCTAGACTAATGCGAATGCCTTGATGCCAGTTTTTTGTATGTATGTATAATATACATTGTATATACATACAAAATATAAACCAAGCTATTTTCTACTCTTCTGATGAGAAGCATTAGGCCTCGAAACGCCATGGTTTAGCGTTTTTTTTTTTGTTTTTATCGATCTAATGATTTAATAAAAGTGTTATTTAACTTTGACTTGTGTGTGTGTGTGTAACTGGAGAAAATCGGAGATTACATAGGTCGAAAATCAATCAAGATGGTACTACTAGTCTAAATGATATATATATTTTTTTAAATATATAAAAGTTTACAAGTGTAATATAAAATTTAATAATTCAATTTTTCGAGATTGTTAATGAAATTTTTTAAAAAAATGATTAAAAACTCATCTTACCGTTCACTCCACGGTTTATGATATCCAGGTAAAGTAGAAAAGGTAAAATCAAAAATGACCACGTTGTCGTCGGCGTTGTTGTTGCTGTTGTACATGCCATTATTCCTTTTTTTTTTTTTGTGTGTGTGTGTTGTTGTTGTTGTTGTTGATTCAATGTTCAGGGGAAACACGAACTGTAAAAAAATCAAACAGAATTAGACAATTTAAAAACCGTCAAATGTTAAAAAGAAAAAAAAAATGTACGTATGTAAATAAGACGAAATAAAGCGATCCGTTTAGAGGTTAGAATTCTAATAAGTAAATAAAAACAAATAATTATCACCTTCGCTTTGAAATGGATTGCTCATGTACATCTCGGCATACGTCAGGCCGTCTTTTTTCTCTATACGGTTGAGCGAATGTTAATTGTTTAAATGTTAGTTTTGGTTGGTAATATGCAAACGTATAAAACCTTGTCACAGCCGCAGACGTTCTTTTGTTTGTGTGTCTACTGTGGTTTTAGTACATATACTTTATACATATATACACATACGAGGGCTCCGATCTGTCTCGCTCACAGCTTGGATGTAAGTCTAGCTGACGGCGCACAATACAATGAGGAAATAATAATAGAGTTGTATTCAGTTGGAGCGAGCACCTACCTCGCTAATAATAATCGTCATCTGAATTGATAATTATTAATACTATAAAGATTTCTTGTTTCTTTGTCTCGCTCTTTCTCTCTCTCTCGCTCCATAAAAAAATGAACTCTTCCCCGCTGACCGGCTAATCAACTAAGCTATCCGTTTTTAAATGATCCCTTCTTAAGTGGTCCTCCCAACTCGTCACCTGTCAGTTGATTTGTTCAGAGAACGGATCGTTTTTATTATTATTTTTTTTTTTTAAGCCGACTTTATCCTGCTCCTCCTCTTCTCTTTCTCATGTCTTCTTTCTCTTCGGTGACCAAAGCCATTTGTCCAAGCAGGTTGTCGTTTGGACGAATCCATTGTCCGCCCTCGAGAGGGGGTGGCAGCATCTCTCGCTCCCAGCCCCAGCGTATGTGTGGTTTGTGTAGCAGACGAAATCTAACATAACACAAATTTTCTTTTCTTTTTTTAATAATAATAATAACAACAACAACAACAACAGCAATTAATAGTTAATAATATTACATTTTAAACATCTACTACACATTTAGATTTTTTTCTTTCTAATTTATGTATTAATAAAACTGCCAGACAGGATCTCATGTGTATTTCTTGCCTTTATGTAACTTTCATAGACTGACACTACTACTACTACTATTATTATTATTATTATTATTATTATTTTATGGTATATTTTATTTATTAAATTATTACGTGAAAGTACAGCAACGAACTCATCATCACCCATACCCATGTTTAAAATGGATTATTCTTGACACAATGAAAGGCAACCGGAAGTGAAATGAAAACAGTAATCGTAAATATAACCATTATTATTATTATTTGTACTCTCTAGGAGTTCTCACACAGCTCATGATCAGAAATTACTCACTGACAACAGCCGGTGGTGTTCCCTGGAGTCTGAGTGACAAATCTCCCCAGATTTCTAGTACTCAATCTCTTATGATAACCTTTGCAAATGATTTTGCATTATCGCAACAGCCGCTTACCATTGACTTCTCGTTGACAACAACCATTGATCTTCACTGGAATTTGGGTGGCAACAAGCCTCCTCAAGATCCCAGTCTTCTTCGCACTTATCCAGTACAGTTGAGGTCTGGTCAATGCCTTTCTTCCTCAGTCTTTCCATCCTCCTTGACCCTTCATGACTATTTGGATGGCGACATTTGACGCAGACACATCATTTTTTTAATTTTTTTTTTAGGTGGGGTGGGAGGATTATTATTATGTATCTCAAAAGAGTTCTCACAGAGGTTATCATCAGTGATTACTCACTGATTGTGTTCCCTGAAGTCTGAGTGACAAGAAGTCTCCTCAGATTTTCAGTAATCTCCACCTCTTTCAATAACCTTGACAATGATTTTGCGTCATCGCAACTGCTTGCCATTGATTTCTTGCTGGCATTAATCATTGGTTTTCTCTGAGATTTTGGTGGCAATACGAATCTCTTCCAGTGGAGATCTGGTTAATGATTTTGGGAGGGGGGCAGTTTATAAGATCATCATTATTATTATTTATTATTAATCGAATATTTATTGAAATAAAAAAAATAAAGAAAAACTATTTTACAAATAAATTATCAACCTGACCCTATTCCATATAATATTCTTGTTCCTTAGTTAGTCTGTACGTTACACTTTGTAAAAGTGTAAATACAATTTTGGAACACCAAAACTGCTTAAGAAAAAAGACCAAGTTTGCAAAATTTGGCTTAAAAAATGCCCAATCTGTCAACCCTGGACAAGAATATGAGAGTGATCTCCCTTTGATGTAGCTTCGTTTTCTAATATCATTATAATAATATATGATCAGTTGTAATGATGTGAGGAAAAAAATTGTAGTAAGTTTGATGTGCAGCGGTTCTTCATCGAAGAAAGAAGTCAGCAAACTATTATGTAAAAGGAACATTCGAAAGAAACAGGGCAAAAATAAAAAGAACATTATTTACCAAGAAGCGATGGACTAAAGGAGTAAATTAAAAGTTGTCTCTTACAGTGTCATTTTATTATTTGTATTGAACTATGTAACACAATATTACTTTGTGCGTATACAATCGACACTATTTTCATAGAAATGTTAATAAACTCATATTTGCTGCAGATCATTGGTTTTTCTATCCAAAAAAATTATTATTATTATTATTATTTTGTGTGCGCACGCTATCCAGAAAAATATGAGCTTTATCAAAACATATTTGTTGATTGTGTATATTTCTCATTCCGTGGAATTTCCACAAGTCCTGCTAGTTTTTAATTACCTTCTTTAACCTTGATCTATCTGACAAATACAGCCAGTAGAATAAGCTAATTTTAAGCAAATTGTATAATCAAGCGAATAATTATAAATCATTTAAAAATAAACTCGATGCATTCAGAATTGTTAAAAAAAAAAAAAAAAAAAAACTGAATTTACAGGGACATTCTCGGGTACCTATTTGTTTTCTTCCCCACGAGGGCAAAATTAAACACAAGGTCGGCTTTTAATGTAGAGGAAAATCTAGTTTCTCTAAAAGGAGTTCTCTAAATTGGGACAAACAAATAAAAACTGCCTCAGTCTCAAAGGATTTCTCCTTCACTGATCAAGGATAGAAAAAATGAAATCTTTTTACTCCTAACCGAAAGTTAATATTATTATTATTACTTGATTATTTTTTAACCGAAAGTCAATATTGTTATTACTTGATTATTTTTTTAACCGAAAGTCAATATTATTACTTGATTATTTTTTTTAACCGAAAGTCAATATTATTATTACTTTTCACATTACATTTAAACTTGAGCAGGTTATTTGGATTTATTGGATTACTGTTCTCCTCTTGAGTGTAATTTTCACGGTTCGGTTGATGTAACCCCCGATCTTCTTCGTAGTCTGATGAATCCAAATAATACGAATAATTAATTCTCATCTCAAAAATTCAGATTCAGCAGGTTAGCACAGTCAAGAAAGCAGGAAACAGGGAGGGAATACTAAAGCCCAGTAGTACGAGGGAAGAAACTATTGTAGAAGGCTTTCCAGCATCTATGGACCTCAACGGTAAAGGGGTGGGATTTTGCTGCTTGTAAAACAGACACAGATGCGACATTGTAGCGATCGGGCAGAGTTTGAAGCTCGACTAACAGTGCGGGAATTTTTTAAAACTCTGTCTAAGAGGGAGAGACTAATGATATATACGTCACTTTTTATTATTTTCATATTATTTGAATAATATAATGTGACGTGCTAAGTATTTTCCAGTGGTATATATTCCTCGCCTAACGTGAGAAATGTAATACAAGGGTCGGAAAAGGTATTGAAAAGTCAGTGTCCCTCAGAAAAAGAACTCTGACCAGTAAAAAAAAAAGCCGCGTCAGCATTCTCTTCTTAAAGGTAGAAGGCAAAGCCTGGGAAAGTGAACCTTCTAGAACAGCACAGGAATAGCCTCATACCGTAGTCAACAGAGAAACGGTCCTTGCAGGAATGGTCCAGACCATGGGGTCTCCAAACTACTACCTGCGGGCCAGACCTTTTGGTGCTGGTGACCTTTTGATGGTGAAGGGACCAGAGAAAATTTGTAAAAATATAATTCCTATTTACTTGTCATAACACGGTCGGTGCCCCCCCCCAAAAAAAAATGTAGCACTCTTGATTGGGCCAAAAATTGCCTCAGTTCAGAAAGATTCCACCTTCATTGACAGAAGACAGAACAGAACAGATACTACACTTTAAAATATTTATTTGCAGAATTTCTTTTTTTCAAATTAAAACAAATTAGGCACAAGGTCATTTAAAAATGTGGAGTGGATGGGGAAAAGGGTGTCGTTTGTCACATTAACTGAAAAAAAAAAAAAGAAGTCTATCCTACTCGCAATCGCCATAATACCACATTTACTCTAGGGGCTGTCCTACCAAATCGTCCAAAAAAAAATTATTGAAAATAGATATGTCTACATACAATTATTTCATTGGCGGATACCACACCTTGTTCCTAACCAAGAGGCATAATCATGTTCCAAATAATTTTTAAAAAAACATTTCAGTTTTCCTGTATTTTTTAAATTTCAATAAATATTATACTTGATTAATACTAAATATTAACAGAATAATTCCATGGGTATTTATTAAAATTACATTTAGGCGGGAAACACACACGCGCACGATGGCGTCTCATAGGTTTATTAATACCGAGATAAAGACTTTAGTGTTATTTCTTTTTAATCCCCGACATCGGGTCTGAGTAAGAAAAAAAAATAGGGAAGTGATTTTTTTCATTTTCTTTTTAATTGCTAGCACGCGTGTTCAAGATAAAGAAAAGATTGTGGAGATGGAGGGTGAAGATGTGGGGGGAGTTAGGTCACGGAAGAGTCAGAGACGGAGGCGGTGATTTTTTTTTTTTTCTTTGTGTGTGTTTGTGTGTGATATTGCTTTTTTAATATATAGTTGTGTGTGAGAGAGATAGAGATTTTTTTCTTTCGCGTAGCAGCTCCCACATCCTTTGCTCCCAAGCGCCCTAGCCCTAACCCGCAATCATTCGGACTCATTCAAGGAAGAAAAGAAAAAAAAATAAATAAATAAAGGGGGTGGGACAATAATTAGAATGTTTCTTTCTTTTCCTTTCTCTTTTTCAACCTTTCCAATGCAACACCTGTCTTTCTAGTTTGACAAACAAAGGACAAATTCTGATATCTTACCGACCAACTGGCACGTGGCAGAAGGTCGACTGCCGGGACCGGTTGGTACGGTCGGGCAGGAGGCGAAAAACACGGGAGTGAGGAGGTGAGCTTAATAATAAAATATTGAAGCAAAAACGGCAAAGAAAATAATAATAATACCCTCTCGTTTTTTTTTTTTTTAAGTCGATTTGCTTGCTGGCTGCCGGGCAGGCGTAGTCGCCGCTTAAAAAAAAAAAAAGTATCTGGGTGCATCGGCATTATTGAACAAGTGGTTACTTGGTCTGTGGTGGCACACTTCCCCCGCACAGGCGACACGTGCCCAGCTTACTCCCTTCGGTATTGGACCACGCGCGCAGCAGCAGCGACGTTTATACGCATTTTATACCTGTCCTTTTATTAATTGTATGTATGGCATACCGGCACAGTGGTGCTGGTGCAGTGCACCACCACCGTAACTTTTTTTTTTTTTTTTTTTTAATAGACCGTCAAGCTAATATAATACGGTTTTATACGGTCGCATGAGGTCATTCTCCCAGGCCTTACCTCTTTTCTCGAAAGGGATGATTGATGATTTGTTGCCTATTGTCTGAGGTGCTGACTGCTAAGGTGCTCAGCTCAGCTCAGGTGCTCCCTACGGGTGAATGCAGGCGGATTCGATCCACAACTTTTGGTTTAGTTGGATTCGCTCCCGAGTTAGAACCACTTTAAGTATTTCGGGGTTGTATTACTGTACACATAGATTCGAAAAATTTGTCAACAAAAACAAATATATAACAGATAAATGTTATCAAAGGCAAGATAAGTTACTTTTCTACCTAACTGGATCTGCTTTTAGTGGTTTTATTCAATGTAACATGTTTATTCAGCTCGAAAAACTGTTTATCGATGTATTGGAAAATTTAAAATGGCGCCCAAGTTGACATGGTAAGTTTGGGAAAGGGGGTTAAAAATAAAAAATAGGGTTTGTTTTACAATCCACAGAGATTCGAAAAAGTGGTAAAAAATATCTTGCTCTTGATAACATAAATGTTATCAAGAGCAAGATAAGTCACTCTTCTACATATCTGGAAAAGTTTTTAGTGGCTTTGCCTTTGCTCACTTTAAAAATTTTCGGTTCGAAAAACAGTGTGTAGCGACTGTAGCGTTACGTGATAACAAGAAAAATGGGTAAAACTATACAAACACCGTGACAGCGAATTAACCCCTAACCCTAACCCTAAACCTAACCCTAATCCTAACCCTAACGCTGTCACGGTGTTTGTATAATAATACCGAAAAATGGGCGCGAATTGGCTCCTAAAATTCAAAGTTTGGAAATGAGTTAAAACTAAAAAATATCATACAAAATACTGTTTGAAACCCACCCAATATATGTTACCGTGATAAGTAAGAAAGTACAGTATGATTAAAAACAAAACAAAAAAAAAACTCTCCATCTTAAGAATATCAAAACGTTATTTCAGCACGGTTACAAGCAAGCAATTAAACAGAATGTACTTATGCACTGCATAGGATGTTCAAACGTCATCGCCTAAGAAAGTAGAATCTTATTTGGAGGTAGGATAGCTGAGGGTTCCCATACAATAATATTGTTATTATCTTTTAAATGAAAATGAATTAATACAGTATCGTTTGTTTATTAAATTATTAATTGAACTAAATTGTTATGAAGATGAGACTAATTTTGTTTTGTTAATGTTGTTTCGATCACGAAGTAATTCATTTTTTTTTTTTTTTTTAACTATTAAAAATGGTTGGCGGACCTCCTCCCTGTCGTAAAATTAATCACTTTTCACGTTTTCTTATTTTTCCTGCGGATCATCGTCAATAACAGACTTACCTTTCATATTAGCAGGAAAAATAAAGTTTAACGTGGGGATCACTTTTAAATTATTACGTTCTATTAAATTGATACCCCACGTTGCGGTCGATTAGCAAAACTCTCCTTAAGCGGGTTTGTATTACACATAGATTCGAAAAAGTTGTCAAAAAAACAAATATATAACAAATAAATGTTATCAAAGGCAAGATAAGTTACTTTTCTACCAAACTGTGTTTTTATTCAATGTAACATGTTTATTCAGCTCGAAAAACATACAGTGTTTACCGATGTATTTTGTTTTACAATCCACAGAGATACGAAAAAGTGGTTAAAAAATTTAAAATAAATGTTAGCACTTTACATTCATTAATCCTTATCCTCGAGAGTGGCCTTCTGACCTTGATAAGTGGTGACTTCCACATAAAAAGAAAAATAATAACAAGTTACGGGTTTTTATTTTAAATTTTTTAACCACTTTTTCGTATCTCTGTGGATTGTAAAACAAAATACATCGGTAAACACTGCATGTTTTTCGAGCTGAATAAACATGTTACATTGAATAAAAACACGAAAAATATATCCAGTTTGGTAGAAAAGTAACTTATCTTGCCTTTGATAACATTTATTTGTTATATATTTGTTTTTTTGACAACTTTTTCGAATCTATGTGTACAGTAATACAAACCCCAAGTTACTCTTCTACCTATCTAGAAAAGTTTTTCTCACTTTGAAACGTTTACTCGGTTCGAAAAACAGTGTCTAGCGTTAGGTGCGAACAAGAAAAAAATGGCGGCGAGCACTAGCAGGCATAAATATACAAAATACTGTTAGAAGACCACCCAATAAATGTCACGGTAACATATATTGGGTGAGTTTCAAACAGTATTTTTTTTTTTTTTAATTCTTGTTCACATCTTACGCTGGACACTATATATTTTTCGAACAGATTAAATGTTTTAAAGTTTAAAACATTTAATCTGTTCGAAAAGTGAGTAAAACCAGTAAAAACTTTTCCAGCTAAGTAAAAGAGTAACTTATCTTGCCTTTCCTAACATTTATTTGTTGTATATTTGAACTTTTGACCACTTTTTCGTATCTCTGTGGATTGTAAAACAAACCCAATTTTTGTCACAAACCAGAGTGCCTTCCTCTTTGGGGAGCTAGATATACCCACATTAAAAGGCGATTTTGTGTCCAACTTTGCTCTCATGGGGAGTTGGTTAAAAGGAACACTTAAATAGGGAACAAACAAAATATGTTCTTTAAATCAACAGATTTCAATTTCAGCAATTATAAAAATCTCTAAATTATATTCTCGCGTCTCGTGTGTATATGTTCGCCTCTACGTGACTTACATGTTATTTATTATTTTAAATTATGGAGCACTTACTGATCCGCGCTATTTTTTAAATCGTATTTCAAAAATTAAAGTTTTATATATTTTTTTTTATTCAATTGTAAGGTTAAAAAGTATAGAATAAGTAGGTGTGTCAGAAACTTCGTGAAAAATATTGAATAATTCGACCCCCTGTCCTTCCAAGCTTATAACTACTCGAAAAATGTAATTCAAGCCCTATTTTTTTTTTTTTCAATTAAAGGAGCAAGGACCAAGATTTCATTTAAAAAAAATAAATAAATAAATAAACAACGTGATTAAAAAAAAAAGGTTTTAAACTTCGGACTTTACAGGTAACTTTCTAAAAAAACTACTTTTTTTTGTTTTGAATTTGAATATCTTATTTATTGATCTTTTATCTTCAATTTGTGATATATAAAACTTTGGTGAATAAATTAATTTACTTTTTAATAGACATTTCAAAATGGGAGGGCGTGAATTAAAAAAAACACGTTTGTCTAAAATATTATATTCTGTTTATTGGAAAGAGCATAAAATTTCACATTGACCCTGAAAATATCGTAAAAATTTAATCAATAGAAAATTTGGGTTTGTACTGTACACATAGATTCGAAAAAGTTGTCAAAAACAAATATATAACAAATAAATGTTATCAAAGGCAAGATAAGTTACTTTTCTACCAAACTGGATATAATTTTCGTGTTTTTATTCAATTTAACATGTTTATTCAGCTCGAAAAACATACAGTGTTTACCGATATATTGGAAAATTCAAAATAGCGCCCGATTCTCTCTTTAACACGGTAAGTTCGGGAAAAGGTGTTATAAATAATAAACTAGACAAAATAGGGTTTGTATTACTGTATACATAGATTCGAAAAAGTTGTCAAAAACAAATATATAACAAATAAATGTTATCAAAGGCAAGATAAGTTACTTTTCTACCAAACTGGATATATTTTTTTGTGTTTTTATTCAATGTAAGTTTGGGAATAAACTAGACAAAATACTATTAAAAAAAAACACACCGAATATATGTCAAGTTATGTCACGGTAACATATATTGAGCGAATTTCTAAGGGTTTGTTAATTCCTCGGCATAAAAAAAAAAAGAACCTTCTTCTTTCGACCGAAGGCAGAACAGATACATCTTCATTCATTTTATAAAAATAATGAACTCCGAACGGTGTCTGTTGTAAAAAAAACCACGTGGGTGAAAGTGCGGTAGAGTACCAACTAAAAACTTACCTTTTAAAAAATTTGATTTTTAGGTGTATTTGAGTTTGTTTTGAACGAATATCACATTTAAAATTGTCGCTGACAAGTAGTCTTCATACCTTTTATTTTCAATATATTCTTTAATGGTTTTTACGGGTGACCACGTTTGTTTTCGTGCGCAGATTAAATTTGTTTGCAAAAATTGAATTGCGCGGGCGAAAACAAACTTAAATGTAATATTCATTCCAAACAGGCTTGAACCACGGCTACCGAATATATTTGAACACACCTAAAAATCACTTTTAAGTTTTTAGTTGGTAATACTCCCCAATCCAGTGCACATTGATATTTGCCTTGCTTTTGTTTAGAATTCAAGTCTTTATGATGTCTGTAAAAGATTTTTCTGTATTTTTAAAAAATTAGGTTGAATTCTAGATAACAATTTTAAACATTTTTATTTTTTTCGTTTATTTCAAGTCCACAAATGTGACTTGGTTTTTGTTTCACCGACGCGTGATTTTTTTTTTTTTTTTTTTTCGGTGATCGAAATAAAAAACGGCTTCATTGATTTTGAACGAAGGAGGAGTGCGGCCAAGTTACGTTTGATTTATACGTCAGTTTAAATACTTTAAAATTACTCTGAGTTTCACGGTAGGTAAACACAAGTCAGCCATGCTTGTGCTAACATCTTATTAATGGTGACTTACATGGGCTTTCTATCGTGACAATTACAAATACGTTATTAGTTTTGTTTTTTTCTTTTTAAGCTTTTAGTAGCTCTGAATGACGTCTCTCCCAGTCTCTTTTCACTTTATAAATGCTGACTAGCATTATGTCAGACCAGAATTGCCGTCAAGGCAAGAATTAAAAGCTACATCACACGTTTTGCCCCACTCTGACTCGAGTAAGATATTGCTTCCAGACCTCAGTATTTTTTTTTGTTTTGTTCTTAACGGCAATTCTTCATTCACCATTAAATTGACGACTTTCCTAGGTTTTCGAGTATGCTAAAAACGAATATCAGCTTTAAATTTGGAACAGACAAGTAGTTTTAAAACCGTTATTAAATAATGTAATCCATGTTTCCACTGACGGCCATATTTCTTTTTCAATTAAACAAGTACTTATTGCGTATGCGTGTTACAAAATACCCCTCCTCGTCATGTTAAAAATGACGAACGCCATTAACATTTATTAAGTAATACATTGGGAAAAAACGCCTTAATATCTAGAAAACTACTTGTTTGTCCTAAATTTGAATGTGATATTCGTTTTCAGCATACCCAAAAACCTCTAAAAGTCGTCATTTTAAATGTGAGTGTTAAGTTGCCGTTAAAGTAAAAATTTATCCTGACCTCCACCATCAAACTCGCTTTCACCTTTCCTGTCCAATACCATTCTTTATAGACATTAGACGGCGAAGATTCGTATTCCTCTATCTGAAGTTTCAACGAAAAAAAAAACGTGCAGACAATTAAGGCAGGTGTATTTGATATTTCTCAAATAAAGGAACTCATTAAGGAGGTGCTTGTGCTGATGTTTTAAACCAACGCATTTCAGGTGAAAACATTATTACGTACTAGGAACTCCTTCCTCTCATAATGTTTCGATTGTGATGGTGGTCTCCATGGATGGAATGTATCATTTGAATATCACGACTGAATGTGTATGTAACGCATTCAAAAATTACATAAGGTTGGGGGGTAATAGTCAGACGAATTCGTCCCCGGAAAACTTGTGCCTTTTGGCCAGGTAGGAAAACTGGTCCCTTATTGAATAAATAAGGGACCAGTTTTCCTACCTAGCAAAAAGGTACGAGTTTTCCGGGCACCAGTCTAGACCTAATAAATTTGTATGTGGCATCTGTTATTGCAAACGTACAGTAATTTGGTCCAGAGGGGAATTTCTGCAATCAAAATATTATCTACAGGATTTACGTGGCATGTCGAAATTAGTATAATTTCCAAAAAATTATGAAAACTGATGCACTGGAAGATGTGCTTAATGTATTTAAAAAAAAAAAAAAAAATCATCCACAATTATGTTCTAATATTTTGTGTTTAAAAATATCGGAATTACAATTATTTAGTCAAAAAGATCGATTGCAGTTACTTCCCCTGGATCTTGAGAACTCTTCAACATTATATACATATATAAATCGATAAGTTCGATAAATGTTATTTTTACTTGTAATAATTTTTTTACCGGAATATTTTTTGGAATTTATATTATTTAAGGGAACAGCATCGCAAGAACTTGTTTACATTGGTCTTGAAGACGACCATGTTGTAGTCAGCTGGAAAGCAGGCAAGAGTTCCACAGACAGGCAGTTCTAGGAAAGAAACTTTGTTCATGAAATTTGCGTTTAGTTTTCGGCACTGATAGAGAGTAGGAGAATTTGATGGTAGTGGTTGTATCTTCTTGTTGTGAAAGTTTGGTGGGAGGGAGAACTTTTGAGTGGAGCTCAGATGAGCACTTGTCATGAAAATAACGGTAGAGCAGAGACAGACTTGCAAAGTCTCTTCTGTGGGGAAAGAGGTTACAGAGAGGAGAAAGGGGCATTACTTACTAGATTGATGAATTAATGAAGAATGCTGTTCAAAATCCATATAGATGATTTTGTTTGTAGTGGTGAAGGATTTGTAAAGAACCATCTACACTTATTGGAGCAACTTCTCATCTCAGTCGGTACAGTTTATTACCGCAGATAGAGCAGATAGTAGACTTCAGGTTTTATAGAAGAGTTTTTCTTCTTCTAGGACTGAGGGTGTGTCTCTTCCTGTAGTTTTAAACCCAATTTCTGATACAAACGTGGAAATTTCTATGTCCTGATGCGGTACATACAGCACCTAGTATTCCCAAATGGTCACCCATCTATTACTGACCAGAATCATGATTGTTTAACTTCGGTCATCTAAAGAGAATTAGTGTGTTAACATGGTTATGTTATATATTTGTGTGTGTGTAGCAGGCTGTCTGGCATTGCCCAGTCATGAAATATGGTTAAATATATTTTAATTTATGCAGATTTTCTATTTATTATATTGCACCCAAAATATAGTAATTTCAAAAATTAAAAAAACATATGACATCAGTGCCATCAGCTAGAATCAAAACCAAAACATATAGCAGTCCAGCATTATTCACTGGCATCGATATGCATATCAAAACTTTAAAAATAACGTTATTAAACATATCAATGTATATTTGTGTATGCAGAAAAGATACACATTTAGTCAATTTACACCTTTCAAATTCCAATCTTGTTCAATTTTGACACTTTAACAGCTATTTTTACTGGCTAAAAACCAAATTAAATTTGGTTAAAATCCCCTATATGTCAAGTTTCAAGTCTGTAGACCAAAAATTGGCAGTAGTTTGGTAGAGACCGTTCCTCACACAGACAAGATTACTTTTATATATGTACATAGATGAGAGAGAGAGAAAGACACACACAGAGAAACATACCTAGCTTTATATAGATGTATTAATTTTTTTTTTTTTTTTTTTAAATCTACAGTGATTATCTTTTTTAAAAGAAAAAATAAATGAGTATGAAAAATACATTTTAAATTCCACAGATTCCATTTTTTTTTTTTTTTTGTAATGTGATCGTCAGATGACATTGATGGGTGAATAATGACATTCTTGTCATAACCTGAAAGCTTGAAATACTTCACATCACAGTTTGTAGTGTGTTATTTACACACACACACACACACACACACTTCGTTATTCACAGAGTATTATGCTGTATCACAGCTCATCAGTGAGGCTAGACTGTTTTTACAACAGGTAGAAGTGGTTTCCTTTATGTAATCAGCACAATCCTACTATAATGATTAAAATCGAAATGTTTATATTTATCCATATTTGCTGTATCACACCTCCTCAGTGTGGCTAAACATTGTGTTTCGAACTGAGGTTCGAAACCTGACTGCTAATGTTACATAGTTGGTCCGGGCAACACCAAGTTAGCTGGACTTATTATTATGATCATTCTTGATATTTGTAAAAATAAAATGTCAGAAAGAATGTTAGCTAAGCAAAAGGGTATTTTTTTGGATAGAAATTATTTATGTTAAAAAATAGTTCCCAAAAATGTCAACTTAGTGAAAAAAATGTTAACTAACATAAACGAAATATGTGACGAAGGTGGATCATCCGATTTGTGTCTTTGGTCACATGAACTTAATGACGTAACAAAACAGTTTAGAGATACACGTAGAGAGATTAGTTTGATATCCAACACACTAACAGACAGACGGAGGTCTTGTTCACCAGGGTTTTGACTTGACGCCCTGTGGAAGCCAAAGGGGCGAAATAGCAAAATGTTGACTTGCACAAAGTGTGCCCAAACTCCAAGAAGGGACCCAGCATGGAAATACATGATTATATCCAAATATAATTCACATCTTGGCGTTTGGCTTTTTTTGGAATGAAAAGCATCTTTAATTTCAGGAAGAGGAAAGAAACTTTGTGAAGGTATGTGTCTTTTGCTGGTGATCCCACCGACAATGTTATCCGTCCCTTTGGTAAAGACTGTGTAAGTTGTCATTGTCAGTAGTTGTTATGCATACTGTTATAAAAAATATCCACACACACATCAACATTATAGATGATCAATAGACGTTATACGCACATTCAAGGAACTAGATGATCTCATAATGTTAAAACATGTATATAAAGTTAACGCGGTGAAAAGTAATTTTAGTTTTCATAACTAACATAAACTGGAATTTGGATAAATAATAAAGACGATTTTTTGATGACGTCAGAGAACCAAAGAAAGGGATAATTTAGATAGATATATATGTGGGCAGTGAGGAGAAATCAGTTCAGTATTCAACGCGTTAGCGGACAGATGGGGGCCTAATGCTCTAGGGTTCGGAGGTGACGCCCGTGGTTGTCAAAGATGGTGAGATAACAATATATAGACTTGTCCGAAGTGTGCCAACTCTGAGAAGGAACTCAGCATAGAAGTAAATGATCATATCCGAATATAATTCACGTCTTGGCATTGTTTCCCTTTTCGAAAGATATCTTCAATTGCAGGAAGTATGAAAGAAATTTTGAAAAGGTATGTGTCTTTTGATGGTGTCCCCACCGACAATGTTATCCGCCCCTTTGGTAAAGACTGTCTGTGTAAGTTGTTATTGCTAATAGTTGTTATACACACTGTTATATAAAAATATCCACACACACATTAAAACTATAGACGATCAATAGACGTTATACACGCATTCAAGGAACTACACGATCACACATTATTAAAACACATATCAGCAATATTACCAGTCAGCCAAATCTGCTCACAATCCTAATGATACCAGATCAGGCTGTCTGAAGATATTAACTTCTTGGCTTAAATGCACCAAACATTGATGTCTTTTTTCTTTTTTTTCCAAATTTAATCATGTTCTGCAAAGCCAAAAACAAAAAATAATTTTTCTCTACAAAACAGCAAAACCAGACATCGTCAATAAATAAACTTTTACCGAAATGATCAAACGTGAAAAGGGTTGATACGCCATAAAACAAATCAAACAAACTGAACATCATGAATTTGAAGATATAAAGAACTTAAAGCATAAAACATTGTTTTGTTTTTTTTTATTTCCAGATTCGGCATTAAATAATCTAAAAAGGGCTGATGTGTCATATAAGCTAAACAAACTAACAAAGGGAATATCCAAAATTAGACTTCTAAATCTGAATCAAGACAGCAAACCTTGCGCATGCGAAGGACTCACTATCCTTTCAGGTAGAGCTTTATGGCAATAATAAATGTTGCTCATATCTTTAACTCTTTACTTCAGTTTTACAGACCTTGAAATGCTAACATTCTGAAAGTGTTTATGCATCTAAATGTGGATTCACACGACTCAAGAAAATGAATTCTAGCTACTAGCCTGATTATTATACATAAATATTCCAGTATCTCTATTTTGGTTTCAGTTCCGTGCGTATTTCAGAGTACATAAGAACTGTAGATGGAAATGACGACGCTATCGACAAAAACTTTCCCACACAAATCCACCAGACAAATACGCAGCGTTATGTTGAAATTTTCTTTCATTGGAAAAAAAGTTCTGTTATGTGTGTTTTAGATAAAGTGGGAAGTATATTCTTCATTCATATTTTTATTATAACTGCCTTTCTTTTTTCAAATTAACATTTTGTCTGCCCATCGATCTGTCACGCTTAAGTTTAAAATAGCATTGTCATCACAAAGTATGCATATTGAATGGATGTATCTTATTTAAGAAGTGTCCAATCATATTTATATGAAAGCATGCTTAAGTTTGAAATAGTTTGTTTTTTTTTGGTTTGTTATGCTTAAGTTGGAAATAGCATGACGATTATGAATTTTAAAGCCAATTTAAGTGACTTTCTATTCGACAGTTTCAGTGCTTCCAAATTTCTTTTGAATTTTGCTAGGTTACAAAGTAATGATTTTTCTTTTCAAACGTTAACAAAAGATTAAAATTGATTGTACATTACTGAATTTTTTTAGATGAGGATTGGTTATTCGTATTATTTGAATTCTTAAGACTACTGTTCTCATCTTGAGTATCATTTTCACAACATTTCAGTCAATGTAACCTCCGACCTTCTTCAGGTGTATTTTGTCGAACTCAGAAATAAATAAAGGGTTCCATTTGAAATTCCATCCAAATTCAACAGAATGCACCTGGACAAAGTCGGAAGTTACATTGACCGAAACGTTGTTAAAATGACACTCCAGATGGGAACAGTAGTCCAAAGAATCCGAATAATACAAATAACCAATCCTTATCTAAAAAAGTTCAGAAACGTACAATCAATTTTAATCTCTTGTTAATTTTTGAAAATTGATTGTATGTTTACTGAAGAACCAAAATGCATTAAAGTGGATTTAATTTCCTAGTTAAATTATTAATAGGATTAAAAACATTTTTAGTACTTTACGCTTTTGTCTTTTTGATTTCAATAAATAATTGATTAATAGTAAATAATGTGCAAGTCGCGTAGAGGTGAGAAACAGACACATGAAAAATGGTTCTGCAACTTTATTAATATAGAAATTAATTATTTCCGCTCATATACAAGAACCAAAACCTTTAAAAAAATAAATTCAGATACTAATTTTACAGGCGAATGGGGACCGTCTTTGAATTTAATTTCCCCCTTGACAATTTCACCTCTGGAGGAAGCTGATTCAAACCAGTTAGGTTGAGTGCCGTGTAACATACAAACAAATGATACTAATTTTATTATTATTTCCAATCTTTATTTGATAGAAAGAAAAAAAAAATTGCAATGCTTTAAAATAAAGTAAAAAGGAACTAAAAAAAAAAAAAAACTTGGACTAGTTTAAGAGAATGGCTTAACAAGAACTTATTTACATTGGACTTTACAACGATCATGTTGTAATCAGCTCGAAAGCATCATCATCATAATATTGTATGAATCTGAGGATTCTGTTGTCGGCATTAGTTTCCCTGATATTTTTCTAATCAGAATTCTTTCTAGACAGAAATCTTCTATTATGAGAGGGACCACAGGAAGGTTGCCAACATCCTAAGTGAAAGTGATTTTTGTAGAATGAACTGGATTCGCACTTGGGACACCCAGGTCATAAGGCCGTGTTTATTAACCACTTGGAAAGTAGTCCCATAGTATAGAGTTTCACAGATGGGCAGAAACACAGAAAAGAAACTTAGCAATTGAGGTATGAGAGTGGAGCAAATTGGGCACGCGTTGCTAAGAAAAGGAGTCATTTTCTTATGAGCTGTTGTATCGAAAAGCCCTAAATCCTGTAACAATTTGTTTCAAGCAGATTGTTGAAAGCTGGTTGTCTAACAAAGGTTAAATTCCCGTTTCAACTCAGCTCAACACAATGCGCTTCAACACCTCCATTGTACTTGTGTCAATTGCTTTTCTTTGGATTACGTTCGTTCTGCTTTGAGGCATTTGAGCATCTTTTTATTATTTCGATGTTAACTTCCATAAATGCCTTTACTTATCTTAGTAAACACAAAGATTAGCGATAGTTTAACGCATTTCTTTGTATGCTCGTATTACAGCGAGTGCCACATGCCAGTGCATTATCTCCTTTGTTGTAACGATTATCCTGTAATTCAAAGAGTGAAATTATTTTTTATGGTCATCATTCCAATAATCCTATCATCTCAACTGTGGTCGGCCATCTTTGTTGACCATCTGTTTTGTTGATACGCGTACTGCTGAACTGTTTGGTTTAAAACAACTATAGGAATCCTAGCCAGGTGTGGTGGGTAATCCGAAATATTTAAAACGTAAAACGGGAGTTACTTGTTTTGCACTTCTATATATATATATATATATATATATATATATATATATATATATACTGTTTTGTTTACTGTTTAATACTTATTCTCTTAAGTAATTTAGCTTTTTATATAAAATCAATATTTCATTGTCTATAAAACATCTGCATTATAATCTTGCTGTTGAATTGATATGCTAAGCGCTCGCCTCTGACTCCTGAAATGTTAAAAGTTCCAACTCTAGGCTATAAAATCTTTGTCAGTTACTTAATATATAAAAATATATTTCATGGAAATCGCTCTGGACAAAGCATGAAGCCTCTTAATGTAAGGAACTAAAAACAGCAACAACAAAAAAATACTACATCAAAAACTTGCCAACAATAAATGTTAGATGGATAAATTCCAACCCAGAGAACAGCAATTCTTTCTCCTTTTTCGGAAACCGTGCTTAATGTGAGGATTAAAGGATGAAATAAGGGAAGCAAGGGTTACGAGGTTGTCGAAAGTAAATCCAACATCCATTTTCTACTCTCCTTGCTGACATATTAAAAGTTTAACCTAAATAAAATGTAAACCGAAAAATCACACCTTGATTTTAACTATTTTTCACTTGTTGTTGTGTAATTTGCTGTAGATTAACATGTTTATAATTTATTTTAATACAGTGTGCCATCCGATCCTGCAATGTGCTAATATACATTCTTAAATAATCACCATAAAAGAAAAATCAACTATGAGTGACTAGCCAATTTGCATATCTTATTGCTTTTGTATCATATTATTGGCCATAGATTAACAGACTTCCCTATAATTTATTATTAGTTTTTTTTTTTTTTAAATATTTCCAATCCATCAGTTTTGTAATATGTAGAAATTCTTAAAAACCCACCACAAAAGAAGAATCAGCTACAGGAAATAGCTTATAATTTTAGTAAGAATTATCGTAATTAGTAAGATGTTTTGGTGGATGGAGCTTTGAGATGAGGTGGCATGTTAGATGTCGAGAAATAGTTGTCTTAGTTATGTCAACATATGTATTATTCTTATAGAGACATTCTCTTACTGGGCATTTAAACATATAGAAATGCTAGTTTTTAGTAGAATATACATATTAATATATATATATATATATATATATATATATATATATATATATATATATCTTCAGTATAATCTAATATATAAAGTAAAGTTGGTCTCTGATAACTTGTTTCCTGCGAAATCAGTATTTGATTCTGTTCCATCAGTGAATTCCTTCCCAGAAATATTTTGATTCAGTTGGAATTATTTTCGTATGGACACCATCTTTAAAAAAAATATATATACAACTCTGTATTGATCAATACAGATTAATTCATTTTGTTTAGAATAAAAAATACTATGAAAAAAAGAAAAAAATATATGGTATAGATGAAAAAGAAAACACTCACCTTCAATGCTGGCTCGGAACCGCTATTATTGTTAATAACATATTGATTTTAAAGAGCAAGCATATGTTGTTTTTTTTTTTTTTTAATGAAAAAATCCCAAGATTTCAATTAAAGATAAGTGATATGTGATGAAGCATGACCAAAAACAAAAACATATCAAAATATTTGTGCTGTTATTAATAGCACAACTTTCACTGACTTTGATTCTTTAATCAATGGACTTCCACTGACTCCAACCATTGAGCTGTGATTGTAATTCAATATCTTCATTGATTTCATCTGTCTTTTTTTTTATATGAGTTTGTAAATCTGTCTATATCTATAAAATATTGTTGGACAAATTTCAAAAGTTAGACCTAAATAGCATTTAAGCTGACAAATCGAACTTTGATTCTGACTAGCCAATTTGCATATCTTATTGCTTTTGTATCATATTATTGGCCATAGATTAACATACTTCCCTATAATTTATTATTAGTTTGTTTGTTTTTTTAAATATTTCCAATCCATCAGTTTTGTAATATGTAGAAATTCTTAAAAACCCACCACAAAAGAAGAATCAGCTACAGGAAATAGCTTATAATTTTAGTAAGAATTATCGTTCCTTATTGTTTAAATATTTTTTCTCTTTAGATCTTATTATTAAACAAACCTACAAGTTTGATGCTATAGAAAATAGAAATATTCATAACAATGACATGTTAGTATAGCTAATCCTGTATGAAATACTTTGATGAAAAGAACATGTAAAGATTAAAAACGCAGAACTGATTTAATGGTTGCAATTATCTCTATCTCTACTATTATATAATACAAACTTTGTATATGTGTGAGAGTTCATTCCCTATGGACTCGAAAATGGCTGAAATTATTTTTTTTTTCTCCGTTTTAATTTCACATGAAGGTAATTGGTGTGTCTGGGAGTGTTTTATGGAGATTTTTTTTTTATCGGAATGTGTCTGGAGTATCGAAAATCGATAATTGAAAAACATCCGATTTTTGATGGAACATGTATTGATCCTCATTCAATCCTGGACAATGCCGAGACACCCTGCTAGCATTGAATATTTTCTTGATTCATGTTTGACAATGATATTGCATTGGAATACAGCTTCTTATTCCAGTAGCTTCTTTCCAATAACTGTAGGATTGTGAGGCTCTCTTTCTGCTGACTGTTTTCTTTCGTTCTTGTTATCTCCTTACATCAAGTGGCTTCATGTCTTGTTTAGAGCGAATGCCATGAAAAGAAACACTTGTTTATTGGATCAAATAATACTTGTAAAACTTTATTAAATACTTGAATTACAAGTGTGTTCACATACCGAACTACAACAAACTCTGATGAGTGATTGCGCTGGCATGATGCACACGTCATTGCCTTGGAATCTGGCAGATGTAACATGTTCAAACAAACTTAACATTTCATGAGACATATTGTATCTTTCTGCCAGCTTGTGTCCACTGAAACAAAGCAGCTTTATTACATCCTTTCCTATCTCAATGCCAACACGTGAATATAATTGTATTGATCCATCTACTGACAGTACTTTGCTTACTGTCTTCTCTGCTTGACACTTTTGGAAATTGACACAGTTGCAGTGAGATTGCTGGGGTTGAGGTGGGGTGGTGCTGCCAGTTTGTGTTCAGACAGAATGACCTAGGAAGCTGTTTAGTCTTGGATGCAGTCTGACATAACTGACACCCCTCCCCCTCCATTCTCACCGGGAATTGTGGCAACTCCAAGAAGGACAAACAAAGTACTGCCAATTGATGGATCAATACAACTGTGTTGATGTTATTGTTGAAAGGTTTAACATCAGAGGGAAGGATGTTATATCGCTCCCATGCCCCAATGGACAGAAAGGATTTTCTTTATCTTCTGCCTGGTCGCTTCCTGTTGTCACAATTGCATCTAATAACGGTCACATTTCTAAATCCAATATGAACCAGTAGATCTTTCCCATGAACAATGCTATTGTTAAGATGGATAAAACGTTAGACTTTGGAATATAGAAAAAGGTTTCTTCATTTATATGTTCTATTGTTACACCTTAACAAACGTAAAGCTTCTAATTAAAAAAAAAAAAAAGGTTACTCAAAAAGTGAAAAATACTAATAAAAAAGCATACATTTTATTTATATATATAATATATATATATATTTAGTAGAAATGGTAATTAATAAAAACTTAAGAAAGTGCTCAATACTGTTGTAGAGCAAATATGCGTTTTATTTTTTATTACCGTATCTTTCTGTTAAGTTACATTATTGTTTCAGCTACCCGACCGTTTTTTTTTTGACCGTCTGTAGCTTCCTCAGACTTTTACGTTACATCATTACGAACATTTCTGTAAAAGTCTGAGGAAGCTACAGACGGCCAAAAAAAATCGGCCGGGTAGCTGAAACAATAATGTAACTTAACAGAAAGATACGGTAATAAAAAATAAAATGTATATATATATATATATTCAGCCACTCTGATGAGTCGTAGACGGCAAAACACGTGCCAGTGGATAATTATATTTTAAAAATAATATATATATGCCGCTCCCCATTTAGGGCGTACCAAATTGGTCAAAGGGAAAATTATTCCCAACTCGCATTTAGGTAAAAATGCACTTTCGTATAAATAATTGAATTCGTTCAATGAGTATCGCTAACAAAAACAAATAAACACACACACACACACACACATATATATATATATATATATATATATATATATATATATATATATATATAATAGTGTTGGGACGATTAATCGGGAATCGGAAAAATTGGAACATTTAGGAATATCAGAATCGGAAAAATTTGTGCATATTTTCAGATGCCAAAAACGATTCTTTTAATTGTCATTTTTTATTTGGATATGTTTAAAGCAAAATCTATCTTTACTGATAATAATTATAAAATAATAAATATTTATTGTTTTTTAACTACGAGTAAAACTAAAATCGATAGATGATTCCCACAAGTGTATTTTTTTTTTTCGGTTAGGAAAATATCTGCACATTTAACATGTGTGTTTTTATAGTAGTTGGGGAAAAATAATGATTATATTTGAATATTCAGAGATTTATAAAGAATTGGAATCGGAATCAGTAATTTAGTATGTAATTGGTAATTGTATCGGAATCTAGAAAAATATTGGAATCGCCCCATCACTAATAATATATATTAGTGATGGGATGATTAATTGGAATCAGGAATCGTAAAAATTGGAACTTTTTGGGGTATTGGAATCGGAAAAATTATAGTCTAATTTGCGATTCCAAACCGGTTCTTTAAAATTTTTAAATAAAAAAATGAAACAAGCACAAATTGTTTTGTTTTTTATTATTAGAAGTTGTTCTTTTCCAACATAAGACTGAGAAGGGTCACAGAATGAGTTATAAATCTCACCTACATGATTATTATTATTGATTAGGAGAGTTTAATTTATTTTATTTATTGGTCATTTATAACTTGCCTATTGCCTTTGTAATCGTTTAGCATCTATTTGCTTAAATGTCTATGTGCCTTCATCCTAGGGAGTTCATATGATTATTAACAAGTTTTAAATGCTCTGGCCGAGGAGGGGGGGGTAAATTTCGTTGGCGCCAGCTGTACATTGGAGTGTTTGTCACCAGCTTCTTCTGAAATAATAAAATGAAATTTTGGACACAGAGAAATCTTCAGACTCCAACCTAATTTAATTTATTTTTATTAGTTTTTATTGTAGCAAAGTAAATATTCTAGAGTCCACTTGCCTATTCAATATCACAGGTTTTAAAAAGCTTTTCACACTTATTTGACAAATGGCCATATGGCAGCTATTAGAGATTTCTGACTTTAATATCAAAGATTTAAGATGCTTGGAATATTTTTTTCTGGTGCTGGTTTTGTATGATCACCACATTCTTTTGAAATATTTCATGTTTCCTTATATTTTGTTTGGTTTTGGCACAAGTGAAAATATAGATGAAAATCTCACAAGTTTATCAAAACTTTGGAAAGGCAAACATTGAGAAGTTTGTTAACTTAAAAAAAGACTTTCATTTACATTTAAAATACCCTAAACATATGAGATTCTACTTTTTAGGCGATTATGTGTGAGCACACTGAAACGTTATTTTAGAATTTAGAATGGGGGTCCAGTTGTGCATATAAATATAATGTAAACTGCTTGGAATCGGAAATTAGACTATAATTTTTCCAATACCGATTAACACTAATATATAGAGGATCTATGTGGTATATATATATATATATATATATATATATATATATATATATATATATATGATTTATGTGGTGTATATATTATATATATATATATATATATATATATATGGGATCTTGTGGTAAAACATCAGGCTACTTATCGAGCTGTTATGAGTCTGAACCTTGTTAAAGGTTTAGCAGTGCTGATGATAGGTGAAACCCAGAAACATGTGTCCATATATAACTTGTATGCACATAAAATATTTAATAGATATTTGAATAAAATATTCAAATGTTTAATAAATTAAATATATATGTGTTAGTGTGTGTCTGTATATATATATATATATATATATATATATATATATATATATATATATATATATATATATATATAATATTACTAGATAATATTGACTGTTTTATTGTCTGTCCCAGTGTGCTTTTTGATCATCTGTCAGGAGTAATGTCTCTCCATTTTCCTATCAGACCAGATGTCGATCTGACCTCCCCCCCCCCCCCAAATCTCAGCTTGCCAATCTCACCAGGATTTAATTGGCCATTCTATTCTCGGTTTATCTGCTCTCAACAGCCACTCCATTTGAAACTCACCTTTTTTTTTCACTTCTTTCTCTTTATTAATCACATCCCTCCAAAAAACTGACAGGATATTCCCTCTTTTTTTCTACTTATAACCAAAGTGGGGTCATTTTTATTGCCCGTTTTCATTTTCATTTCTCATAAACGCTCTCTCTCTTCTTCTACTCCCAGTCACTCCCTTTTTTCTACCTCTATCCTCTCCCTCATCCCCACTCTCTGCTTCTCTAACCGTTGTCATACATCTATATGTCTTTTGGATTTTATCGATCAAACTTCTCCAGACAAATCAATGTCGCCTACCATCTTTTTTTATGATTTCTCACCATTGCACTCAATCGCTTCATTTCAGTTAATTTAACAGAATATTCTTCTAATAGAAGTCTTTTTATATATTTCTTTTACACACACACACACACACACACACACACACACACACACACACACACACACACACACACACACACACACACATATATATATATATATATAGAGAGAGAGAGAGAGAGAGAGAGATGGGGATTTATGTAGATACATATATGTATATATAAGTACGTATGTACATATGTTTGTGTGTCTATATATCTATAAAATTACAAGTAACTTTATTTTATCGGTTCAATCAGAAGAAAAAAAGGCAGGAAAACCTCTTTAGATCATGGCATTTCGAAGTTAAATGCTTCTCATCAGGAGAGAAGGGACAACATTATACATTTTTATCAAGATAGATGATACGTATGAATTTATTTTCCAGTTCAATAATAAAAATCATCATATAAAAAGAGGGCTATAAACGCTCTTTATACCATTTCGTTTTCATTTTATATTGAGCTTCATATATCCTGATAGGCCCCTATGTACGTACAAAAATCTATCCATATTCTTTAAACCCATTTGATGTATAGGGTTGGTAGGTTGACCTGTGTTATTCTTACATTATAGGTTACTAGTTTTTAATTTTTCATATCAGATTCTAAATCTTATAGATAACTCTTTCTTTTCCAGTAGCTTTTGTATCAGTAAATCCTTGTTTTATGCAATTTAATTTAATGTATCATTCTTAGGTTTGGTGAAATCTAATTTATTAAACTCACTATGTCTGTTTGTTTGTCCCCATATTTTCAAACTCTATCTCTTCCGAAACTGGGCAGGAGCTGCTAAAAACAGCCTATCCTGCCTTGACAGAGTACAAAATAGACTTCGTGGCTTAGTGGGGGATGCCCTTTTCTCTACCCTGCAACCTCTCTCCCACAGAAGAGACGTTGCGAGCCTATCCTTGTTTTATCGTTATTTCCATGGCAGGTGCTCGTCTGAACTCCAATCTCTGGCCCCCCCTCGCCAATCTTTCACGAAAAACACCCGTCTAGCTGAATCCACTGTGAAAAATTTCCCTCACTCTATATCTGTGCCTAAATCAAAACGCAGATTCCATGAACAAGGCTTCTTTCTTAGAACTGCACGCCTGTGGAACTCTGTTCCGTCTGCCTGCTTCCCTCCGGACTACAACTTGGATGTCTTCAAGTCCAATGTTAACAAGTTCCTGATGAACCGCCCCCTTGATTAAACACTTCATCAAATCTCCACACTAACGTAATGTAATTGCAATAACCCTTATCCCTGAGTGGCTTCCGGGCCTTGATAAGTGGTGATCACTGTGTAAAAAAAAAATAAATAAAAAAAAAAACTAAAAGTCACAGAATCGCGTTAGGGGCCTCAAATGATTGGATTGTATATGGACTATTATTTTATAGGTCTTTAGACAGTTAAAATAGTTTCTAAGGGGTCAAAATTGAAAAAAACCGTTATACATTTTGTACATTCATGTTAGCTTATTTTTAATCAGTTCATATGCGTGTAATGTTGGTACAGTGGTAACGTCACCAGCTTTGAATGCTAAAGTTTGCTTTTAGTTTTGATTCTACCTTTTACAACCGGGCAAAGTCCCCCCCCCCAGTATATTGATATAGTGATAATTAATTTTTAAATTTATGCAAATGAAACATTATTTGGATAGAGTTTGCTTTAGATTACTCAGGTTTGAATATATTTTTACCCGGTGTTGAAGTGAAGTCATTTTAATTTTAAATTTAATTTGCTTCAACATTTGTAATACTTTAAAAAGAAAAAATAAAGAAAACTTTTATGTAATTGGGAGACAACTCTTTTTATATACTTCTTCAGTTTAAAATATGACTTATTCACCTTTAAAATTTTCATTTTTTTTTTTTTTTTTTTCATAATTAAAAAATCTTTCTATTTTACCACTTTTATATGTAGGGCAACATATATTTAAATAAATTGTAGTGAAGTATGTTATTATATTGCCAATAATATGGTACAACAATAACAAATGAAAATTGGCCAGTCAGAATCAACGTTTGATGTGTCAGCTTAATGTTATCTAGGTCCAACTTTTTAAATCTCACAAGAGAATTCTGTGTTATATTTTGTGTGTTGAATAGATATCACATCACTATTATAAATTCGATTTTCTTTTTTCATTATTTTTTTTGTTTTGATTGTTACTCCCATTCTTTTCTCTGACAGTATCTTCTCCAGGAAATGCTGTTTATTATTTATTCGGGCATATACCATATAAATGAACCAGATTTCGATTTTAATGTCGTAAAAATTGCATCCAAATTCCCTACAGAGCGTTATTATATAGAAAAATGTCATTACCATGTGTTAGTGTAGTAAATTCAGATATAATTTTAAAGCCTTCAAATTGCAAGTAATTTCAGGCTTAGATTAAACTTTAGAGACTTAATATGAGCATTATGCTTTCTTTATATGTGCTCCTAAATCAAAATGTTTTATCGAAGGGTCATTGTCATAGATAAACAAAAAAAACAAACTATTATTTCTAATACTGCAATTATGAGAGAACGAGGGGGAGGGGTATGAAAACACCTGGAAGATCAATTCAGAGACAAAACAAGTAGAAGACATCATCCCCTTATCCCCCACTCCCTCCCATACTTTTTTCTCTTTTTCTTTTTAATCTTTTCTTTACTCTTAAGTTTATCTTTTCCTTTTTTCATACTCAATTACACCACACATGATGAGAATCGTGATTAGATTACAAAAAGTCATCGGGATGTAAACACTGGCAAATCTGCCAACATGTGGAGTTGTTTCCTAACATATAATCTTATCTGTTTAGATTTTCAAAGTCGTACACAAATAGTAGTTAAACTGACATATCGATATTTGATTCAAACTAGCCTATTTTTGCAGGTTTTTTTTTTCTTCTAACTTATTGGTGAGAATATAATTTTTTTTGACTTAATATGTTTTTTAAATACTGATTCTGGGTAAGATTACGTTTAGAGTAGATACAATTTTGCTTACTCACCTAACCAGAAGTGTAAACATTGGCCCTTAATAAATTATATTTGTGACAATTAAAAAGAAGAAAATAAAACAAGCTAGTCTGAATCAAATATCTGTAATTCCAATAGATTGATATTCAAGTTTGACTTTGTAAATCCTATACCATCTGAAAAAAATAAATTTAAAAAAAAACAACAGTTTTACATCATTTTTTCCCCCCTTGAAAAATCCAAACATAATGCTACTAAGCATTATGTTCACAATTCCAATTTGTTTACATGATTTTAATTCTAATAAAATATAAAATTTAAAGCTTAAGAAAAAAATGGAAATTCAAGGCATCTTGCTTAATTAGTTTCTAATGGTAATAGATCAAATTTAATGCAAATTTGAAATATGTGTATCTCCCAATTGAAGGGGCCCATATTATGTCCCCCCACACTTATTGTTGATGGCATAATGACGGTGGTACATAAGTTCTCATTAGCTCACTGAAATTAAGCAGCATGGAGCCTGACCAGTATAAAATGGGTGACCATTTTTGAATGCTACATACCGAATGTTATTTTCTCTTGACCAGGATTTATATTTGGCTAAGGCGCACCTGTGAATCTGATATTCCTTATAAACTTCCTCCTTCAGAGGAAAGTATAGCCCTACCAAGACAGATATTACTGGTATGCTTTTGTTGAAATTTTACAAAAATTGAAGGCATTTGAATTTTTACAAAGGACTTCCACTCCTTCTTTGCCCTACTTGCATAAAACTAAATTAAACAAAATATATCTCACATTATCCACCCTTACTCCTAGCAGTTGTATTCCAAAATTCATAATGTTTGGTTTAATTAGGAATGACTCAAGTATGAACTAAGATGTGCACATACCTAATTTTATATAAATAGATGTGAACACACACACGCACACACGTGTGCACCCATTTTTATAATATATTGCTTCACTGGGAACAAACACTCATTTTTAATGAAGGTTCAGTTTTGTTTACTATACAAATGTACAATTGTTTCAGCCCATTATTAATATTTTCATATATATGTCTCTGTATATAAGTTTTTTTTTTTTTAATATTCTTTTATCAATGGGCCATTCGTCAATGCTAAGAATATATATTAAAACAAGTAATGGAAGTCACATTGATCTAAAAATAGTTCTTCTCACCAACACATTCACAATTTGGAAGTTTTTTTTTTTTTTTTTTTTTTACAGCTAATCAATATATGCTACGTGTCACCTCTATCTATCTATCTATCTATCTATCTCTCTCTCTATATATATATCCCTTTTGGTCAAGATCAAAGTGTAGTATCTGTTCTTCAGATGCTGCACTTCCATTTCTTGTTCTCTTTCGGTGGAGGAGAAATCCTTCACGACTGAGACAATTTTTATTTTTGTACCTTTTCTCCACGTTAAAAAACGACCTTGGTGTCTAACTCTGTCCCGTGGGGAGGCATAGTAAATAGGTATATATATATATATATATATATATATATATATATATATATATATATATATATATATATATATATATATATAGTATGTTTGCACTTGCGCGTGTGTATACACTGAAGGTGAACCAAGCTTAAAGTTATTCCAAACCCACCTGATGGTTGATGCGTTATTCTCAACTGTTAATGTAATTGATGAATACCTTTTAGAAACGATGCACTTAACGATATTACCATATTTGTTTTTGCTGTTTTATAGATATTTTTCAAGAGTTAATTAGAAGCTTTGAATTGATTCGAAAACAATAATACAGATTGGCTAAAGTTTCCCAGACACAAGAAATATTTCTCCTGTTATTTCGTATTGACCATGCTCATCTTATTTTTATTTATCCCTCCTCCCTCATCAGGAGATTAAACTCAAGATCAAGTGTTGATTTGCTAAAACGCCTTCTGTGGAACGAACTGGATTTGAACCTGGCATGCTCAGGTTTTCAGTTGATGTTGTTAACTACTTAGTTAACAACATCTTTTTTCTGGTGATTTTTTATTGCAACTCCTCGATGATTATTGCATTAAGTAAATAGTTCCAATTGGAGAAAGAAACAAAAAATTTTTTTAAAAATATTTTCAAAAATATCAGAATAAATGTTTGGTTTACAAAAAAAACAAAACATTGTCAGATATTATGACTTCTGGTAATCATCTTCCGTGAAACTAACGACTACATCATTATATTAGGTTTAACGTTTATTGTACATTCTGTCATGTGTTGGACAGCTTTAAGAAATTGACTTTCAAATTAACATCTCTCTGACCAGGTCTTTATTTATCCTTCTTTCTCTCAAATCCATCCTTATCACTTCCTCAGATGATTTCTTGTGAATTGACCCTGCTACTGCAACTGTTCTACAACATGTAATAACCCAAAAAGCCTCATTCATTCTTTCAGTGTGGGGCCATATTGTCAAATATTCTGTTCTTTCTATACTTGTTTTAAAGGGGTTCTTCATATGGCTTTAATTTTCTCTTTTACATTGCACTGTCTCTATCCTTGGTATTAAGCATTCTGGGAGGTGACGGTAGTCAAGTGGTTAACAACACAGACTGACAACTTGGGTGTTCCAAGTTCGAATTCAGTTCGTTCCGCAAAAAATCATTTTCACTTAGGATATTGGCAACCTTCTTGTGATCCCTCCCATAATTACCCAATGTCTTTATAGAAATAATTCTTACTAGAAAAATATCAGGGAAACCAATGCCAACAATAGAATCTTTGGATTCATAGGATATGATGATGCTGATTGAGCATTCTATTACAACCAATTTAAGTTGTTTCTTGCTCAAATTTAAGCATACTTACTTGCTCTGTACTTACATACATACATACATATATATATATATATATATATACACACATACATATATACACACACAAACACACACATATATATATATATATATATATATATATATACACACACACATATATAATTTTTTCATTAGCAGGAAAGTCCAAAAATATCAGAAAAAAAAAAACCTCCAAATAATGAAACTCACATTATTAAAGCATTTATATATATATGATGTTAATATTTTTTCCCAATTCTGTGCTAAATTCCTGATTCCGATGCAATTTTTGATTTTTATAAATCTCTTAATATATAGAATTCTTATTTTTTCACCCCGATTACTGTAAAAAGATGTGTTAAATGTGCAACTATTTTCTTGAATGTAAAAATACATTTGTGGGGGATGATCTATAGATGTTAATTTTTCTATTAGTTTAAAATCAATAAAAATTTATTATTTTGTCATTACTACCAGCAGTGGAAGATTTTGTTTTAAACCAAATCAAATAAAAAATAACCACAAATAAAGGAATCGTTTTTTGCATCGGAAAATTGGCATAAATTTTTCCGATTTAGATACCCCCAAAAGTTCCAATTTTTTCTGATTCTTGATTCCGATTAATCGTCCCAACACTAATATATAGGTTTAGTAGGAGCGTACATTTTTGTTTATATAACAGTAATAGATAAAAAGAAGTTTGATGAATTTTAACATAATTATTTCGACACAATTATTATGTTAAAATAACTTCAATAAAACTTAACCACATATGTAACCTTATGAATTATCACATTGAAATAACTAAAAACAATAGTTAACTACAGCATAAAATCCGGTGAAATGTTGAGACTAGTGAATGTCAGTTGTAAATTGAAGAATCACATGCACACACAGATATATGTATATTAGCCGACAAATCGATCTTTTTTTCTAACTAGCCGATTTTCGTTTGTTAACCTAATTCAACTTGTTATATGAAATTTTTTATCAAATAATCACCTAAAAATAAAAATCAGCAAGAGAAATAATTAAATTTTCTTTTTTTTTTTTTTTTTTTTTTTTTTACAAAGGAGTCACCACTTATCAAGGCCTGGAAGCCACTCAAGGATAGGGGTTACTGAGTATACAGTAGTCAATAGGACAATATTGTAGTGATCGTTAGTAGTGGAAATTTGGTAAATATGATTACTTAAGGGGACGATTCATCAAGAATTTGTTCGTGGACTTAAAGACGATCATATTGTAGTCAGCTGGAAAGCATGGATATGGAAGAGAGTTCCATAGGCGTGCAGTTCTAAGAAAGAAGCTTTGTATGGAATCTACGTTAAGTATAGGCACAGATAAAGAGTGGGGGAAATTAAAATTGAATAGTTCCCTACTTTACCACTAGACTTTTCTTTTTTGGTGCAAGTTTAAAAATGTATAACAAATGAAAATTTAAAAGAAAAGTCATTTCACAGTATCCTTGCAACACAGGGCTGGTATAAATAATGTGTGTATATATATATATATATATATATATATATATATATATATATATATATATATATATATATATATATATATAGGGTGTCCACAAAGTCTGGCTACTTAATGTAGCCAGACTTTGTGGACACCATGTAGATTATGCAGATTATGCAGCCAGACTTTGTGGGCACCCTTTAGATTATGTAGCCAGACTTTATGGGCACCCTGTAGATTATGCAGTCAAACTTTGTGGACACCCTGTAAATTATGCAGCCAGACTTTGTGGGCACCATGTAGATTATGTGGCCAGACTTTGTGGACACCCTGTATATATATATATATATAGAGAGAGAGAGAGGTTGATTATTTACTTAGAACATTAATCAGTTTGTATATACCAATCATGACGGATAAAAAAATTCTTTTCATAATTAAAAATGGTGTTTTTTTTTTACTATGTTTTTTAAGGTGAGCATCTGAGGAGTAAGTGATTAAAAATGCAGCAAAGACACAATTTTTCCGACTTGTTAGTCGCAAACGAAAGAATATCGTAATGGTTATCTTTTTGAAAAGCAATAAATAGCCAACTGAGAAAACTTGATCTTTAGAACTTTGAGAATATATATATATATATATATATATATATATATATATATATATATATATATATATATATATATATATATATATATATATATTATTCAGCAAGTAAAAACGACTCTTAAATAAATACTAAAAAAAACCTTGACCTCATCAGCCCCTCCGCCCATTTCCCCGAGACAAATCATTGAAATGTAGGCCTGTGTTATCAATCATTGACGTTTCTGTTTCTTTTCTATCTTTTGTCTAAGTGATTAAAAGCAGCTGCTGAATTATAGTGATTGTTATTCATCAAATTTGAAATTCACTTCTTCTTATCCTCAACTCATATCTCACATTGAAAAAGGTTTTTTTTTTCACCCACATTTGTTAAGGGTTTCTCCGTCTTCAGCAAGTCAAACCAGTTTTTGCTCCAGTTTCTGACAGATGCTAATTAACATATGAATGTACATATGTATATATGATACACATTATATACATATATCTATATAAAGGATAAAAAAACAAAAACAGGCTCCTTCAGTCTTTGACAGACTATGGATACCCACATAGGGGTGCCTGTGCACAAAATTTTTTGTGGTAGGAGGTGTGCAATCTCCAACCACACCTTTCGTGAGTCGACATTGTTAAATACCAGTGGCAAATGAAATGTATGTACAGGACGACTGGAAACAAATGCTGAGATAAGCAGAGAGCACATACAGCGCCTAGAATTCCTAAATGGTCACCCATCTTGTACTAACCAGGCTCAACATTGCTTAACTTTGGTGATTTGATGAAAATCGGTGTGTCAATGCGATTATACCATATATATAAAGGATATACACATTACATATATATATATATATATATGCTATGTGTATATCCTTTATATATATGGTATAATCGCATTGAACAGAGGGGATAATTCCTGTTTGTTTCTGCATAAATGCTGCATAAATATACTAATATGTATATCTATATATGATACTGTGATGTGCATTTTGTGTGTGTGTGTGTATGTATGTATATATATATATATATATATATATATATATATATATATATACATACAAATGAAAGTATAAAAATTTGACTATATGATTTCAAAAAATGGATGAGGCCTATCTAAATGCTTGATGTTTCACCTGTTTGATGCAAGCTTTTTCAAGAGTGAAAACAGCTAAAATTGGCCCATCCATTTTTTGTACCAGAGGATGAGTTGGCCGAAATGTGGTGAAGCAACAACTACTATGAAGATGAGGAATACAGTCGGCAAAAGAATGAATCCACAAATTATTATTCAGACTACTGTTCTCATCTTGTTTTATTCACACAATATTTCAGCCGTTGTAATGAGATTTTTTATTTGGATTATTCAGACTACTGTTCTCATCTTGAGTGTAACCTCTGACCTTCTTCAGGTATATCTTGTTGAACTCTGCAATTTTTCTGACAAACTTTAGAATTTGCACAAATTTCGGAAGGACCCTTTCTTTAATCCCTGGGGGTCATATGCTCTCATTCTGTCAGCCCTAACCAGGTAAAACTCTTAAGTAATTTGCAATTGTATCCCTAGTGTCACCCGCATTAAGTATTGAACCTTCAACCTTCAAAAGGATGTTACTTAGAACTCAATTGTACCAAGTGTTTTTTCCATTACACTTCAAGTCCTTGCAGAGATTGAAGGTTCAATCTTCAGTGCAGATGATGCTAAAAATGCAGTTGCGTATTGCTTATTATCAAATAGAATTTTAAGTAAAAATAATAACCACTTATATCGTAATTTAACAACTTGCCATTGATAAGAGCAGAAATCCTGTAAATCAGGGGGAGATAAGTCAGTCTGTCATTTAACCAAGTAGTAATGAATGGTGAATCGGCAAAATACGAAAACTGATTTTTATCTTTAATTAAAATTCTACTTGATACTTGTTCTTAATTTTTGGTGAGGATACTTAATTTGGCATGATACATAATTATGCCATAGAGTTTTTACTTGTAATGCGATTTCCACTTGTGTCCCATGCTGTATAGGCACCAACGTTTTTAGGCAATTTTACTTTATTGAAAATATTGAATGAGTAAAATAATCTGCATTCTGCCATTTTGGTTCTGGACGAAAATCAAGTGCATAACAACAGCAGAAGAATTGGTTAAAACTGCCTTTGAAAACAAAAACTCCAAAATAAAGCAACCATTACATCTTAACCAATCGATCGACATAATGGCCACCATTGAATTTTTGTCTGTCGGAACAATGATGACCATCTGATCATTCTGCAGAAATGATGGATGACCCGTGCTGAACTGTGAAGCAAGGCTTATGCAATACACCTTCTCTCCTGAGATGGTGCTGTTTGATTCCAATGGCAATGTTAGAGATTTTGGGGATTCATTTTTTTGTGATAAGTGTACCGCAAATATTTAAAGACCCCCCCCCCCCCAATAGTGTGCTGCCGTGTAAAAAAAGCTTAGAAATCACTGTCCTACCCTGTCGTGTAGAATATGCAAACAGATGCCATGGCTGTCACTCTTTTAATCAAGCATGGCAGAGGCTAATAGGACTGCATGTTGCTTTTCTAAATAATAAAAAAAAAGACAAAAGAGACGCATGTCCATCATTACTAAGCAGCAGACGACAGTTTCATTTACATATGTATGTAGCATTTGCTTGCCCATGCCAACGTGCATTAGTGAGGTCAGTTGACAACCTGACATTAATTAGATCGCATAGTTCATAACAACGTTTACCTCATTATCATAAAGTTGTCAATCTTGACTATTAATTCATTCAGCTCCAGTTCAAATAAATCACAATTCAAACAAGTGACTTAACATAAATGGTATTCCTCGCTTTTTTGCTTACTTTTTTCAACATTGCAGGGCACTACTTTAATCGTAGTATTGGTAACCTATCATTTTGCTATAATTCTTTATTCAACAGTTATTTAATTGAAGCCAAAACCGCTACCCAACGGGGTAGTCTAGCTCCTGCAAAGAACGATCTGAACAACAGTATTATTATTATTATCATCATCAGCTTTATCATAATAACATCCAGAATTCTAAGGGCTTTTTATGGCAAATTTTGTGATGTTCTCTGATTTTTGTTCTCTAGTTCTCGCATTAAATTAGCAATGTTTCTGATAATGTGAGAAGAATTGCTGTTTTCTGAATTGGAAACTATCCATCTAACACTTATCGTTGGCTGCTTGTTTACATTGAAATAGTTTTTTTTTTTTTTTCTTTCTTTCTTATTAGCTATTCAAGTGACTTTATGCCTTGTCTGGAGCGATTTTTGTAGAAAAAAATTCTAATCTATAGTTTTGAGGTCTATACGTGCTTATAATAATTATTAGAAAGAGGAAGTTAATTTTGAACCCCGTACCCACCATTATGATTAGAGCCATCATCCAGAGAGTTCTTTGTGCTAAATTTATTACAATTCGGTCAAATTACTTTGAAAGATTAAATAAAAAGGTCAATAAATATTATTGTTGGGACGATTAATCGGAATTGGACAAATTGGAACTTTTCGGAGTATCGGAATCAGAAAAATGTGTGCTTATTTCCGATTCCAAAAACGATTCTTTTAGTTGTCTTTGTTATTTGAATTTTTTTTTTTTTTAAACAACATATTCACTGCAGGTAGTAATGATAAAATAATAAATATTTATTGATTTTAAACTACTAGTAGAACTAAAATCTATAAATCAATCCTCACAAGTATAATTCTATAGTTATATATTTAGAGAGTTATAAAGAATCAGTAATTTAGTGCAGTATTAGGAAAAATATTTGAATTGTACCATCACCAATAAATACAGTTAATTATTTATTAAAAGTTGCTTTTGAAATCCTTATATAAATGAAACATCCTAATTACACTGTTAACCACAAAAGCACAATTCGCCATGGTTAATTACATCAGCTGTAATACTGGAGTCAATCTTGCACCTTCCTAATAACTTTAAGTTAGACAGACACTGTATCGCAATTATAGTTAGCTTTCATTGCAGACTTTCTGAAATTTTGGAAGATTATCTATTTTATATTTATTTACTATCCCAATGAGTTAATTTAATTAATCAGAACTTTTAAGGAGATTGGAATCAGGAAAATTTGTGCCTATTTTCCGATACCAAAAACGATTCTTTTAGTTGTCTTTGTTATTTGAATTTTTTTTTTTTAAACAACATCTTCCACTGTTGGTAGTAATAATAAAATAATAAATATTTATTGATTTTAAATAATAATACCCCCCCCCACACACACACACAAGTGTAGTTTTTTTATGTTTGAGCAAATAGTTGCATTTGTTTTTATGATAGTGGGCAAAAAATAACAGCTCTGTAGTCACGTATTTAGAGATTTATAAAGAATCAGAATCGGTAATTGGAATCGGGAAAAATATTTGAATCGTCCCATCACTAATAAATACAGTCAATTATTTATTTAAAGTTGCGTTTTAAATCCTTATGCAAATGAAGCATTCTAATTACACTGTTAACAGTTATTCATTTGTGTATATAGTAACTATTACAAGTTAATAATTAATATGGATAAACTATAATTATGACACTGTGGGAGGCCATTCTATGGATCAAATAGAATTTGTCCACGGTATCAGATACAACTGCATTCACATAATGCGAAAATAAATGAGCATCACCACAAAGATATTAAGAATTCGAAGCACAATTTTTTTTTATCAAAATGACTGGAATCAACCTAAACAGAGTTGATATATATTTTTTCCCTTTGAACAGGAATCACCACTTATCAAGGCCCGGAGGCCACTCGAGGATAAGGGCTAGTGCATATATATTAGTCAATGTGATGATAGCGTAATAAACATAAGTAGTAGGAATTTTGTAAATTGGATTACTTAGGAGGACGGTTCATCAAGAACTTGTTTACGTTGGACTTGAAGACAATCAGATTGTAGTGAGCTGGAAAGCACGCAATCAGAACAGAGTTCCACAGGCATGCAGTTCTAAGAAAGAAGCTTTGTTCATGGAATCTACATTTAGGTTTAGGCACAGATAAAGAGTGTGGGAAATTATTGATAGTGGTTTTGGCTAGATGAGTGTTTTTCGTGAAAGTTTGGTAAGGAGGGGGCCATAGATTGAAGCTCAGATGAACACTTGCCATGAAAATAATGATAAAGCAGAGATAGTTTTGCAACATCTCTTCTGTGGGAAAGAGGTTGCAGGGAAGAGAAAAGGGATCCCCCACAGCTACGAAGTCTATTTTGAACTCTGTCAAGGCAGGATAAGCTGCTTCTAGCAGCTTATCCTGCCCAGATGTGGCAACAGTACTCCATCGTTGGCCATACCTGGCTTTTATATAAGTAGAGAATTTCATCAGGAGTGAGATATCTACTGGAGCAGTGGAAAGATCCCACCATTTTTCCAGTGGTCTTGGCAATGGATTTGATATACGTGTTCCATTTCAGATCAGGAGTAAAGGTCAAGCCCAGAAGCTTGTCAAAACATGAAGCCTCCCCAAGAGGAGAGTCGTTCAATTCAATTAATGCCAGATGGGAATCAGAGCGTTGATGATGCAAAGACAGAAGCTTGGTTTTAGATGCATTAAAAGTAACCAGCCACCTCTTTCTCCATTGTACCACATGCTCAAGATAAAATAAAACCACCAAACCAAAACACAATTTGAATTTAGTATGTTAATTACATCAGCTATGACAATGGAGTCAATCTTGCATCCTTCCTAATATCTTTGAGTTAAACAGACACCATATTTCTATTATAGTTATCTTTCATCGCAGACTTTTTGAAATTTTGGAAGATTATCTATTTTATATTTATTGACTATCCCAATGAGTTTATTTTATTTCAGTAAAGTGATTATATTTCGTAGACATTTTACAATCAAGAAAAATATACACAATTGTTTGTCATAATTCGAGGGTAAGTTTATCTTTTTTCTGATCTTTTTAGCAAAAAAAAAAAAATCATTTATTTGTTAAAATCTAAAAAGAAAAAAAGTTCTAAAATATCCTCAGATTCAAAATAATTTTTTTTTTTTTTTGCTCCAAATCTAACGCAAATCTTTACAAATGAATCATGAATATTTTTCCCATTTATTGAAAATTAATTCCGCTTTTCTTAATGCTTTAATTATTTTTTTTTTTTTGCTAAATCTTTTTATGATGAATTAAATTTTTCTCTGACCTTGAAAAGATGGCTGATAATTATAATTAATTTTCAATATTGACAAATTCAAAAAGGAATTTTTATTTTTAGAACAAAATTTTGAGTTTAATTAAAAAATTAGATGAAATTTTCATTTTAACTTTGTTTCCTAATTTTTGAGATTAGGATTAATTATTCGTAATATTCGGACTAGCGTTCTCATCTTGAGTGTTATTTACATAACGTTTCGGTCGGTCTAACCTATCTTATCGAACTCTGGAATCTTTTTTTTTGAATTATGCTCTAAACAGAAACATTCATTTCGAACCCACCCCTGTCATATTAAAAAACCTACTGTTAATTTTATATGTCTGGCCTTTCAGCTTGTGTGATAATAGAATTTCTCGAATGCACTTGTGATGTTAGGCTGTGTAAGCTGTTAACTTTGATCAAAATCGCTTGTTTCTTTTTTCATCGGGTTATTTCGATTATTGATTATTAATACTCATTGAAGACATTCCGATACAAAGCATATCTAAGAACACTGCTAGGCACATAAATTTGGCCTAACTATTTTCGAATCCATAGGGAACGAACACACACACAGACACAAAGTTCCATTTATATAATGACTAGCGAGGGGCACCTGGCGTTGCCCGGGTGTTTGTAGGGGTGTGTGGTGTTAAATAAAAAAGAAGCCGGGGGGGGGGGGGAGGTAGGATCGAAGCCGAAGCCCTGAGGCGAAGTTTGAAAATAAAATCGGCCAGCCAGAAGTGAAAGATGCTTGAAAGTTGTCGAGCCTTACGACGACGACGATGTAAGCATATTTATAAGCGAAGTAAGAAAAGAAAACAACGTTTTAATTAAGCGGGGGGGGGGGAACACACACAAAAAAATAACGTGAAAAATGGCTTAAATAATACAGGGTTCAATATTTAAATTTAAAAAAAAAAACAAAAAAAAAACATCTCACACCACGATTCGAACCCAAAACGTTTAGACAATGAACCAAGGCCTTAACTACCTGCGCTAAAGTGGCGTATATAAAGTTTGTTCGGTTTATCAACTATTTAAAGTAAATCAGGTCACGACGTCATGACGTCATCTGACGCATGCGTTGTTGACCCTCCCCCCTGTCGAATCTGTCTAGACATCTCTCTCTCTCTCTCTCTCTCTCTCTCTCTCTCTCTCTCTCTCTCCGTCTGCCTTACTCTAAAGACTGGAAAATGGCGTCTGGCTGTTTTTATTTTTTAAAAAAACTTCGATCGTTAATATTTTTTGTAAGCGTATTTTTTTTTTTTACTTCACATGTTTGACTTGGCTTTATTTTTCGTTTAACTATCATATCTAACTATTTTGAATGTGGTAATAACTTTGGTAACGTTGCCATAGCGTAGAAGTTCATAGTTTAGCTTTAATTAATTTTTTTTTTACTGATAACAACATTTTTAAATTGTAAATTCAGACGGCCATTAGAGGTTGCTGACGTCAAAATCACGTGACATGACTCAGCGGGTTTTAAATACAAGTTGACCAAAATAAACAGCCGCGTGTATACTTTATGTAGAAGAGTTGGCGGCTGTATTTTTTGGGGCAGTTATAAATCGATTTAAAAATATGTAATGTTTAACATTAAAATGTCACTTTTTGGCCCCCCCCCTGCAGAAAATCGATCAGTTGATGCACTTCTGATGGTCACTTTGGGCCAATTTTTCGATATTTGTCGTCCGGAAGGTGGAGCTTTCATATGAGACCAAGTTGGTGAATTTTTGTTGTGTCTGTCGAAAGATTTTAGCAGACACAAACATACATACATTTTCGCTTTTATATATATAGATAGATGGAAATAGATAGTTTTTGGAATGCAAAAAAAAAAAAAGGTATTCAGTAAATTACATATTTTTTAGAAGGTCAGTTTAAGTTAGAAATCTATATATCTATAAAAGTGAAATTGTGTGTGTGTGTGTACATTTCCCTGCCAAACTACTCTGTCAATTTTCAGTCTACAGACTCGAAATTTGACATAAAGAGTATTGAACATCTTTTTAATCGTTTTTTGACCAGATATTTGGCTATCAAGGGGTCAAAGTTCAACAATTTGACCTTTGAAAACTCTACCAAACACCTCCGACAATTTTTGGGTCTAAACTCTTGAAATTTTAGATGTAGGTAACTTGGACATGGATCAAACTTTTTAATTTGATTTGAGCCCAGAACTATAAATGTTAAAGGGTCAAAATTGGAGTCAAAGTTAAAAACATTTGACCTCTGCTATTTCTAACAAATTACTTAGCCAATTTTTGTTATTAACATTTGAAATTTCACATAAAGTGTATCCATACATAGAGCAAGCTTTTTAATCGTTTTTTTTTGCCGAAAATTTGGCTGTCAAGGAGTAAAAGTACAAAGGATTTGACCGTTGTGGTTTCTAGCAAACTATTCAACCAATTTTGGGTCTAAACATTTGAAATTTTACAGAAAGGGTATTCAAACATACAGCAAGCTTTTTAATCGGTTTGTGGGCGAAAATTTGGTTGCCAAGAGGTCAAAGTTTAAAGAGTTGACCTTTGCAGACGATACCAAACTTCTCCACCAATTTTGGGTCTAAACACTTGAAATTTTAGATGTAAGCTACCTGAACATGAGCCAAACATATATATATATATATATATATATATATATATATATATATATATATATATATATACACACACACACACTCACACACACACAGTTATAAACAGTACATAGGGCCCGAGCAAAGCCGGGTTGAACTGCTAGTAATAATTAAAATAAACTTTGTACAAAAGAACAAATGCTTTTGATTTTCATTTTTATTTAGACATTATGGGCATGGCATTTCCTCGGATGATAATTAGGGATCTGCTGGAGGATTTAAACGGTCTCTTTAGGTTTGTTCAAGTGCCTATCATCTGTCCAATATCTCATTTATTTTGGGGATATGTTTATCTGAAATAATATTCAAATGGAACAGGATTCACTTATCAGGACGCATTTCAACTGCTGTACAGAAATTATTCTAACAACAGAATGGCTCAAAGCAATAAAAACTTAAATATGCTTTTCTGCATATTTTTTTTTTAATCGTGAGTTAATTTACTAAATTTGAAAAAATATTAATATCTAAAAGTTTCTTTAAAAAAAAAAAATAGTTGTTTCATAGCTTTCATTGTTATTTTTTAAATAACGAAAACTTGGGTTATTTTTTCTTTCAATAGAGGCACTTTCATGGGTTTTTCAACAAATTCAGAGGAAGCATGACCTGCCTATTCAAAAAAAAAAAAAAAAAAAAAGTGATGAAAAAAATATTAACGAAATAATTTGTTAAAATGATTGAACAATTGTTTGAAGTAAATGTATTATTATATATTTAAAAAAAAAAAAAAAAGGAAAAAATATTGACCGTTGCCCCCCCCCCCCCGTTAAGCGTAGGTTAGGTTCTTTTAATTATGAAAACGTGCATTTATCAAAGCCAGTTAAATGTTTTCTTAGAAATAAAGACGAAATCTAAAATCAATCTATTTTAACTTGCTACGTCTCTTTTCTTTCTTTCATTTTTCAATTATAAGCTAAATAGTATTACTACTATTGGTGATATTCTCTATTGTCGATAAAGGATTATTTTAATTGGTTTTATTACCTTTGCCTATGATTAAAACATAAAGAAAGAGAAAATGAGCGAAAGTGATAGAAATTGCTTCAAATAAGTTTGGAGGGGGGGGGGCGGCATAACTTAATAAGAAGTGCATGCGTTGATGAGTAGATTGCAAATCATGATTAATAAAAAATACTTTAAATGTATTTTTGTTTTCTCAAGCATAACTCATTTCTCAAAGCAAGGACTATTTGAACAATGGATTTTGTGTGGTTAAAAATCAGCTTAAGTATTATCATTTATATTATAATTTATATGCTAGCCACTGTATATACCGTGCTGGGGTGTGGGAATTTCCAGGTTGGTATCTGGAGGCGCGTTTAACCCCCTGGGAGAGGTACACGCTCAGTCTTCATTCAGACATGCATCTAAGGGAAGGTACACTCTAATGTAAAACATGAGGTCTGATGTCTGCTCTGTCTTCTGGCGGCCATTGCACCGACTGAGATTAGCAGTTGTATCAAAAAGTGTTGTTGTTTCTGTATAAAGCCTTCACCACTATAAATAAATCATCTGTGGATTTCTGAATAACTTAGTTGTTATGGAGAACCTTATACGTCAAAATCGACGGGAGTATCATCATACATATATACATACATACACACACACACACACACACACACACACACGCACATATATATACTAGAAAAAGTGAACCGTTGAGTCACAGATTAAGCTCTAATTAGACTATTTGAATCAGGGGGAAAAATGAGTTTGCAAAATTTGTTAATATATAGGAAAAATAAAACATAAAATTAGCCTCTTTCTGCTTGCTTCACATCTATCTCTCCTTTTCTCTTTTCAATTATGAGTTAAATAGTATTACTGTTCATGGTGTTATTCTTCTTTATTTATAATGAACTATTACAAACATTTAATTCTTTCTTTTATCTTCGCCTGTTAATAAGTATAGAGAGAAAGATAAGGGATGCAAGAATGGTAGACATATAGAGTGAGAGTGTGACTAACAATCAACATAAAGAGAGAGAGAGAGAGAGAGAGAGAGAGAGTGAAAGTAATAAAAAGTCAGTAAGAGATGGTGGGAGGGGTGATCACTTCATGAGTTATTTGCAAATTACTGTTTAACAATTGAGAGGGAATTTTTTTAAAACATAACTCAATCTAAGAAATAAAGAATAGACTAACATGTATTTTGTGTGATTAAACTATATAGGAAAAAAGCCTTAGAGAAATTTCTGTGGGAAATCTTAAGTGAGAGAACCCAATGCGTTGCAGAGCATACATAAAAGTTAAAAGAAAAACATATCACAAACTTAGCTCGATCTTATAATAAATTTTTTTTCAACCTGAAAGAGCTTTGTCGAATGAGAAGAGCTAGTAAGGTTTGTCCGACTGAGATAACGGAACAAATTTACAAGTTTTTTTTTTTTTGTTTTTTTAAATTTTTTTTTTATGAAACAAAGGAGGAAAAAGGGGAGGAAAGGAGGGATGATTTACAGATGGGAAAAAGAAAGGAAAATAGTAGAATAAAAAGGCAGGGAGGGATGAAAGGATAAAGAAATTGTAAGTGGGGGGAGAGAGAGAGAGAGAGAAGAAGAAAGTTGAAAAAGACAGAAAGGAACGAGAACACTTCTTTCAAATGCAAACTTTTTCATTTGTTTAGATTTATGTTTAAATTAAGTTCTGTTCTTCAGAAAAGAAATCTTTCATTTCGCAGTCATTTCTTGCAGATCAAATTTTAACGCATCTTCAGAAAATAATTGATTAAAGTTTCTTAACTTTTGAGATGATGATTGATATGCATCATTTAGATTGTTTGTACTACTGTTCTCATCTTGGCGTTATTCACACAAGATATATTGGAAGAAGGCCGAAGGTTACATTGGCTGAAATGTTAAAATAGCACCCAGGTAAGAACACGTCCAAACAATACATATAATTGCTTAAAATATCATATTAATTCCTGCAAGTTTTATATTATTACAGAGCCAATTCTTTATTGATATTATATATATATATATATGTATATATATATATATGTATATATATATATATATATATATATATATATATATATATATATATATATAGTGCTGATTCAAAAATAAAAGAAATGACTTGGGTGTCATCAGTTAGAATTGAAACCAAAACATTTAGCGCTCCAGCCACATTCCCTACAGTTTGAGCTGTCAACAGATAGATAAGCAAAATTTTAAATTAAACCACTTCAAGCTATGAATGAATTTGCACATATGTAAAAGTAATAGAAATATGTCGGCAAGTGGAAATGAACATTTTGCATTTCAGCTAATCGACATATTTCTGTACGCGTTATTCGTCCATCCAAACAAAGATTTTACTCGTTATGAAACATCCTTGGTGTATGATTATTATTTCCTGTTAATTTCATTATTTGACCAGTAGTTTAAGAGTTTATCGGTTAAACAGCCACACACACACACTGTTTTATTTATATAGATATAGGTTCATGATTTTTAATGGATTGTTCGGACTACTGTTCTCATCTATGTATCTGTATTCACCACTAACACGTCTGTAAATTAGATGGCAAAATGAGTCTCTTTATTGAAGAATAACATTACTTCAATATAATAATAATAATAATAACAATAATAATAATATAGAAACTTCTTGTTTTGTTATTCAAAAAGAATGTCTTGACAGATATGTCACCATTTATAAAATTTCAAATGAAATCAAAGTAAAATAGTGGTTGTAATTGTGACCCAACGGGTCACTGGTACATTTAGTATCTATATGAAGACAAATATCAAACAAAATTCTAATCAGTTACATTTTCAAGATGAATATTTGAAAAACCAAAAAAATATGAATATTTTGTTTACTAACATTTTTGAATTATTAAAGAACTTTTTATAAATCTTGTTTGTTATTTGTTTCTAAAGATTTGATCTCGACGTGAATTTGGTTGGAATTACTTATAGGTTTGATTTCAAATGTATAAATATTTAAGATATGAGTAACTAGTATTTTTTCTGTAGGTTTTTATTATTACTACTATTATTAGTACTATTATTTTTAATAGATGATGATGATGATGATGATGATGATGATGATGATGATGATGATGATGATGATGATATTCTCATTTCCTTTAATGAATTTCATTTGTTTTTTTGTTTTGCTTTATGACTAATTGGTATGAAATCTTTTAACTTCATGAATTATACTTTCAGTTAATTTCCCATAAGAAATTTAGCAATTTCTTCCAAATTAATCAACATTATTTTAATTTTTTTTTTGAAGGGGGGGGGGGCACCAATTAGTTGCAAAAAAAAAAAAATTGCAATAGTATCATTAGTTTATGATTATTATCTAATTTTCATTCTTTATTTTTTGTAAAAGTTTTAATTTTTATACCCTTTTTTTTTTTTACTTCATCAATCAATTTATTTTTCTGCAATTTATTTTTTTTCGAAATCTCTTTGAAAATGACCTACGATAACATAACTGTGCAATTAGTTAATTGCTAATAATGATAATAATAATAATAATAATAATAATAATAATAATAATAATAATAATAAGATTGTAAAGATGACAAATAGATTTTGGAATGCAATTCTGATAATATGATAAATACCTGCAAGTAATTCGGTTTTTGTTTCGTTGTTTGGACGATGCTGCATTAAGGACATTGATTTTGCAAGAAAATTGTGCACTTCTTAGAAAAGTAAAAGTTTGAATCAGTTCACGCCACTCTGGATGACTTGTTCAAATGGAATGATGCACACAAAGGCTGAACAACAACAGCAGCAGCAGCAGATTTGGGGGTCAGGCGTGGGAACCCCTTGATAGCAGTGACAGCAGAATGAGTCTTAGAACTTCTTGTATTACCTACCCCACCCCTTCATTGTTAGCATGGTCGCCACTGCTGCTATATATGATCGGGTACAATTAAGCTCGATAGGGAAAATTATATGCTGGCAAGGGAGAGACAAAGTCAGATCAGCCCCTTCGCATTCAGGGGGATGAGAAATTGAGTGCAGAGAGTAACAATTAGTGCAATCCAGTGATGATCTTCCCCGGCCCCTTGGGGAAATAATTATTGAGCCTGGGTAAGGAAGACGAAGAAGAAAAGTGAATTCTTAAAAGTAAGCTGTAGATGCCTTTTCTTCTTTGATAATATTTTTGAAATGTTCAAAATCAATGAGTTTCATCTTATAACATTATTGAAATCGTCCAGATTGATTTGGTTTGTTTGTCGGCTTTATGGCGTATCAATCCTTTTAAGCTTACTCAATATCAATATGCTGAGAACCAAAGTTCAGTGACATTGAGTCTGGTCAGTACTAGATAGGTGACCATTTAAGAATACCAGACACTGTATGTAAGAAAAAAAAAAACACACACACACACACAAAAAGTCTTCCCCGATCAGGGATATATATGCAACTGAGGCCTGCTTGCAAACTTTATATTCCTAAAAAACTTCCTCCTTCAGAGGAAGATGATTCAACCTGACCAGGATGAATGCTGGACCAAATAAAGGCATTTAACATCAAAGTATGATGCATATTGTGAACAATCTATTGCATATGATTAATTGAACACAAGTTGCTATTTTTTATCAATAGCTGAAGGGAAATTGCAGGTCCATAACTCTCCAAACAATATTTGTAAACGAGCTCAATAGATCCACAAATGCTGATTCAATAGTTGTAAAAACATAAGAGAATAAAATTAAGACAAATTTACCCTCCTTCCCATCTTCTCAACTGTTATCATCACAGTGGTTGTTGTATTTGCAACTTATAATTGTTGTTGTTGTTGCACTCTCGCCTTCTTTGGGTGCATTTTGTCATAATTGATAATCATTCTGAAATTGTTTACGTGATGCATCTAACATAAGATAATATTCGTTAGGGTTGAAAACGAAAAAAAGCTGTAAAAAAATGGATAAAATACAGCAGTGGACTCGGAATGGGAACAGTGTGATGAATAAAGGATTCGAGGCAAAATGAATAAAGGGTTCAGTTTAAAATTCACCGAAAGTTATTGACTACAACAGAGTGGAGTTAAAGAAAGCTGAAGAGTTCAGTTACTGAAATTGCATAAATATGACAAACAGGACCAGTTCCAAAATCTTATGAGGTCCTTATTCAGAGACTCATTTGTAAACAGACAAATACGTTCAATTTTTTTTTTTTTTTTTTTTTTTTTTTGTAACTATCAAAAACCATAGAATTATTCAATTTCAATGAACAGATCAGCATTTATTTCAGAAATTCTATATTTGATAAGGATGCATGTTTCCAAATTTAAGATCATAACGATTTTCAAAATAGAGGAAATTTGATGGAATTTAAATTTTGGGCAGATTAAACCAGATGTACTGTTTATTCATTTTTTGTTTTTAATATGTTGTTATTGTTAAAAGGAAATAAACTGTTTCCCTAATCAAACGTAGCATTCATTGGAAAAGAAAACCTGTGCAAAATGAATAATTTACAACAGAAGATAGAGTAAGGCCTTCTGGTCTTCTACATAAACTTCAACGTTATGGCATTGTTGGTGGAGTTCTGGACATTATTAGGTCTTTTCTTTCAGATCAAATCATGTGAGTATATCTGGTTGATGTTTCTTCATTTTCTTTTCCTAACAGTACTGGTGATCCTCAGGCTCTATTCTAGGCTCAACTCTGTTTTTTGTTTCTCTATATTAATGATATTCCAAAGAATATTGTTCAGAAGGTTATATCTATGTTGGTGACACCACTCTCTGTTCTGATGTTGCTTTTGTCCATCTCCCTCATATCAGTGGAGATGTGCAGCTAATCTAGAAGTTGATTTGGATTCAGTTAGAGATTGGAGTAGAAAGTGGCTTGTTTTGTTCAAAATCCTATTAAAACTCCACTTGTGTCATTCAAAATCCTATTAAAACTCCACTTGTGTCATTCAAAATCCTATTAAAACTCCACTTGTGTCATTCAAAATCCTATTAAAACTCCACTTGTCATTCAAAATCCTGTTAAAACTCATCTTGCATCGTTCAAAATCCTGTTAAAACTCATTTTGTGTCATTCAAAATCCTATTAAAACTCATTTTGTGTCATTCAAAATCCTATTAAAACTCCACTTGTGTCATTCAAAATCCTATTAAAACTCATCTTGCATCGTTCAAAATCCTGTTAAAACTCATTTTATGTCATTCAAAATCCTATTAAAACTCATCTTGCATCGTTCCAAATCCTGTTAAAACTTATCTTGTGCCGTTCAAAATCCTGTTAAAACCCATCTTGCATCGTTTAAAATCCTGTTAAGAGTCATCTTGCATTGTCAAAATCCTGTTAAAACTCATCTTGTGTCCTTTAAAATCCTGTTAAGACTCAGCTTGCGTCGTTCAATTGTAGGCATGTCCCTTTTCTTCGGAGATTGTTATGGATGGGTCTGCTCTTGATGAAAGAATTGATTCTGAAAACGTCTTGGTCTTTCTTTCTCATCAAATCTTTCTTGGAGTACGTATATTAAATCCATTGCTCTTTCTGCTTCTCATAACATAGGTTCTCTCTATCACTCTTAACACATTTTTACACCTGAGACTATTCTCTATTTATACAAATCCACTATCAGACCACGTATGGAGCTTTGTTGTCATATTTGGGCTGTCCCATTTGAAAGTTCTTGATAAGATGCAAAAACATATCTGCCATTTAATTGGCCTCACTCTATATTCTCTGCTGCCCCTCTCTCACAGATGTGATTTTACTAGTCTCAGTCTTTTTTATAAATGATATTATCGCATGTGTTCTTCATAATTGTCTGATCTATTCCTTGCTTTTGTTCCAGCTTGTTTGACTCATTAGTGTAATGGTCACTATCAATTTGCTGTTTTTATACCCCATTGTAATACAGCTTCCTTTTCCAGTAGCTTCTTTCCAAGAACCGCAGTCTTGCAGAACTCTCTGCCTGCTGATTGTTTTCCACTTACTTTTAACCTTGGTCTTTTCAAGACTTTGGCCAATAGGCATCTCCTCTCTTTGCAATACCTACTTTCTTTTAAATTCTTTTTAGCTCCTTACATCAACTGGCTTCACGCTTTGTCTGGGATGATTTCCATAATAACAAAAAAAAGAACAACTAAGGATGCCTCCAGAGCGTTGCTAAAAACCCTCTCTTTTGGAGGCCTCATCAGGATTGAGTCCTTTCTGATTAGGATGTTTGGAGCTCTGACCCCAATGAGAATAACATCTGCAAACTTATAACATAAACAATACAACTTCAGTCTCGGAAATATTGCCAGAATTTATCTTGTAGTAGTTTGGAAGGATTTTATCCCTGTGAGGAACTTTGGCAAATTGTTTACAGTGTCCGTGATCATTTGTAGTCGATGCTTTATAGGAATTAAATTTCGATAAATATTCAACAGAAACATGTGATGCTTCGGAAATTTTGAGGTGATGACTGATAATTTGCATCATTTGTATTTTTCGGACTACTACTCTCGTCTTTGTTGCAAAGGATAAAAGTGTTGAGTAGCAGTCAGTTATGAATTACAAAATTTCATTCTTCTGGAGGTTGAGGGTTCAATCCTCACTACAGGTGATAATAACTAAAAATAAGATTAAAATTACTTAGCATTTTTATTCACTCATAGCTGTCTGAAGGAGCACAATGTACGGATTAAATTACAGATTCACTTAAAAATTCTGTAAACATTTCTGAGTTTGACATAAAAATTCTTGATACAATGTTTGTTTCTGAAATTTTTTTTTTTTTTTTAGGTAAGGATTAATAGTATGCATTATTTAGATTGCTCAGATTACTGTTCTTATCTTGGTTGTTATTGTTACAATGTTTCGTCCAATGTAACCTCTGACCTTCTCCAAGAATATCTTAACAATGATTCATTGATGAATAAGGGAAAGAATGTTTTGTTTTTGTTGTTGTTTTTTTTTTCTACATAAACCAGTCCTTAAAATTCAAAAGTATGATATTTTTACCAAACGGAAAGAGCATAGAGTCGTTTCCAAATAATACATATTATCAATCCTCGTCTCCAAAATTCAGAAACAGTGTATCAAATCAGTACTGCTACGAATTTATACAAAAATATAAGTGACTCAATGCTTCATTAAAAAAAAAATCACACAGTTTTAATTCTAACGACTATGATTCATTGAAAAAAAAACAAAAAAAAAACGTCTTCCCACCATTCACCAATAAGAGCCATTGTCAAGATACACCCAAAGGTTGAAGGTTAGATCGGCTGCAACGATAGTAGTTTAAATAATCCAAATATATGTAAGATTTGCTGCAATAAAAACTACAGTAAAATAAGAATTGTGTGAAAAAATTGCAATTATTAACTGAGTAAATACTTTTGAAATCAATTCCTTTGATATCTTCTCACAATGGCTTCATTGACTTATACTTGAGTTTGGAACAGCTTTCAATCACTAACCGTGCAAATTTAATGGAGGCAACTTAAGAATGAAAATTCTCAGTGGTAGTTTAATGGAGGCAACTCAAGAATGACAATGAACAGTTTTGAGGCAAAAAAAAAAAAAAATTCCAAGCACAGATCTTACTGTCACTGCTCGTTCTCAGATGAAATTCAGTGTCTGAAAGTGACTCTAATTATGTCTGTTTTTCATTGTTTGAAACATCAACTTTGATGACTTTTTACTAAGCATCACAGTTCGTGTCCTGATGAATAATGAAAAAAAAACCCAAAAGACATCATTACAATGTGCTTCTAGCATTGACTAATGTAAATGTGACATAAATAGTGAAAACAGTGAATCTTAATGACAGTAATTTTCTGTTTTGAATCATGTTTCTGCCTTTTTTAAACGATACCACCAATGTGTATATCAATTTGATGTGTGAATTTCAAGGGAAATTATTTTTTTAGAAATTATGGTTGACTGTAGATGCATTTTTGTTGCATAATTTTAAAAAGCATTTAAAAGTCACAGTTTTCATGTTTTGAAGAAAGTATATCTATTACTTGGTTAAATAATATGGACAATGTTTGTCTATTATTTATCCATTTTTGAATCGAATCAAAGTGGAATAAATAATGGTAGTGATTGTAACCCAACATTTCACAGATACGTTTAGTATCTTTACAAGAAAATGACTCTTTCGGAAATAAACATTGGGATTTTAGAAAGATGTAAATATGGCTTAGATCCTTAGAAATTAAAATGACATTTTTTTTAGATGAGGATTGATAATTTCTATTATTTGGATTATTTAATTACTGTTCTCATCTTGAGCGTTATTTTCACAACACTTTGATCGATAGTAATTGTCTGTATTTTTGAAATGAGGTGTTTTCATTGATTGAGATTGCCGGACTGACTTCCTCATCTTGGTTGTTATAGTCACAACGTTTCGGCCGTTTTGCCCTCCGGCCTTCATCAGGATGAGGAAGTCAGTCCGACAATCTCAATCAACTTTGATCGATGTAATAGACCTTATTTCCAAATTTGGGAAATCTGTATATCGTCCAAAATTTGAGAATAACATTGGTTCAAATAATCTGAACTACTTATTCAAAAAAGAAAAGAAGAATTGCGATTTTAACCCTGGTTGAACTAATTTGTTCAGTCATAAATAAATAAATATAACAGCATAAATAAAGTAGGAATTGATTCAAACACACCTTATACGTATTAATTCAGTATCTGGGTAGATGCTAGATATTTCCAGATTCCAACTATCCATTGTTTATATTCAGTATGCCGCCATCTGTCTCAGAGAGTGGAGGATTTCGTTTGTTGTCATAAAAACACTTTTTTTTCGAGCACTATGGATAATAATCGTAAGTTTATGAAATGTAAAAAATTCTCAGTGGTAGTTTAACTATTGACCTTCACAATTTTTTCCATTTTGAAGCCAACCATAGTATCATTACTTTTTAAACTAACTAAAATTAACAACAAATATTTTTTTAATCATCGACATCATAATTCAGGTCATAAAGTAATTGATACGAAATAATGAAATTGAAGTTTTTATGAGGAAATAATAAAGAATTAGAAACTCTTGCTTTGTTTTGTGTTTTAAAACTGTTTGAAAATATTGGCAGTCTTAAAATAAAAGATTTCTGTTAATATTGGCCAGACTTTCTAAAAAGAAGATTCTGCATTGGTGGTGGTGGTGGTGGCGACTCCAAGGGAGGCTGCAACATAAAAGCATTTGATGACTCATTTTTCCATCTTCTGTACCTTCTCCCATAACCATTGTCTTTTACTTGTCTGTTTCTGTATCTTCTCCCACCCCACCCGTTTCTGACAGTCTGTGTCTCCTTTCCTGAAATTTACCTCCCAGGAATAATCCTTGTCTCTGTTGTCATCATCACTAAAATCATCATCCTCATCTTCGTCATCTTTCCCTATGCCAGCCTCTTTCGGATTAAAGTTGTAGGACATCATAGCATTGTCACGAATAACGCCCCCCCCCCCAAACTCAAGACTAATCCGAGTTGCTGGAAAAGAATATTTAGAGCCAACCACTTGATATCTTCATATTGATAGCCATTTTTTTCTCTCTCAAGAAAGGTTTCTTTTTATTAATGTTGTTTGGCATAAAACTAACCGTACCCTAACCCTAACCCACCATTGGTCGGGGAATACTTTTTTTTTTTTCAATCTGTTTTTTTTTCCCCTAGAAATGTTGCTGTTTATTAGTTTCGTTGCATTATCAAATTATATATTTGTTAAAGATTCTGAAGGTCCATTTAATTATTAAAGTATCATTTAATGTTAATAGTTTATAAAATTTTCAATTTTTTAATATATTATGATTTTTAAAGAATTTTTAATCCAGGAATGGGTTTTTATTAGACGATTTCAAATGTTTCCGAATTCTTTTCAAAATTTGAAGGTTTATTAAGTTATTCATGCTTTTTTTGTTTTCAACTATCAACAAAAGACTAAAATGACTGTTTACAAATAAATCTAAATGCATTCTGGTGGATTTAATTATGTAATTATTTCTTCTTTCAGGATTTAAAAAAAAAAATTCGTTTTATTTTATGCTATTCTATTTTTTTTTTTTTTAATAAATAATAATTTAACATTAAATTTCAAAGTTGTAAGTTACGTAGGCGTGAGAAACACACATACATATAAGCAGACAAGAAATTGTGTTATAATTTTATTAATGTAAAGATTATTGTCCCCTTTGCTTGAAAAGAGAGATGTGTAGTTAAAAATTTGAAAACAAACAAACAAAAAAATGTCGTTAGGAAAGGGAGACTTTATGAGGGCTGTTTATTGTTTTTTTTTTATGTTTTTTTTTAAGACATAGCTCCTAGACTTTTTTTTAAACGAAATGTATTCTTTTAATATTTTTTAACCCTTAATTTTTTTTAATATTTCATTTTTTTTTTTTTTCGAAAATTGAAAAATAATTGGGTTCTTTTAATGTTTTGAAATTGAATTGTTTTCTATCTTTTTTTTATTGTAAAAAAAGACGTTTCCGAGAGATTTTTTAAAAATTTCCTTTTTTTTTTTCCAAGATCGAAGAAAAAATTGCTTTCTTCCATAAAAAAATTGAAAAGTGATACTTTTTGTTTCATTTTCCTTTGTTTTTTTTTTAATTGGAAAGGAAACATTGTTTTTGTTTTGTGTTGTTGAAAGGGAACGACGTTTTCAACTTTTTTTTTTTTCATATAAAGCAAAGAGACTTTTTTTCAATGTTATATTTATTTACAATTTCCACTTTCGTTTGTTTCAAGTTTATTTTCTTGGTAACTCTACGTATGTGATAGTTTTAAAAATAAGAATAATTCCCCCTTGCCAAATTTTCACAAAAACAAACAAACAAACAAACAAAAAACACGGCTAGCTATAACCACTATAAACGATTAACCCACTCTTTATCTGTGCCTAAATCTAAATGCAGAAGATTCCATGAACAAAGCTTCTTTCCCAAAACTGCCATCTTGTGGAACACTGTTCCCTTGGCCTGCTTCTCTGTTGAATACACCATGTTAGTCTTCAAATCCAATGTAAACAAGTTTTTTTTAGCTGTCCCCATAAATAATCAAATTCCACCCAATTTACACTATTAAGTGTTACTACACTACCACCTTACACTCATTAACCCTTATCCTCGAGTGGTCTTCGGACCTTGATAAGTGATGACTCCCAAGTAAAAAAAAGAAGCATTTTTCATGCAAACTTGAAAATAAATGTCCTTCACAGATGTTGATTTCTTACTGTAGTTTCGATTAAAAAAAAAATGTTTTATTCTTTTTTTTATTTGGTTTATATCTCAATGTTCACTTTATCTGCCAAAAATATTTTGTTGTCAGTCACAGAAACTATATTTATTTTCCTTACATATTTCACCAAAGAAAATAGTGTCGTTAGAGTGAAATGAAATAAATAAAAAATATTTACCAATTAATTATCTATATATAAATAGAGATATTTTGTTTGTCTGTCAGTCTCAATTTGTTAACCATGGTAAATACGTTGCGAAATTTGTCTAATTTCGAAAGATCTACTTTTAAAAATGGAAAATGAAGTAGATGCCATGAGTGGAAATTGAAGCTGCAGCTGTCTTAGATTCTACCAACTGAACTATTTGGACTTTCTTATAAATAGAGCTTAAAACATTACTGTAACAAAATAATGATAGCTTTGGTATGACAACATTTATGATTTACCTCATGTTTCAAAATATGAATTCAAACATATAATAAAAAATAAAAATAAATGAATGTGTAAATTATTTTAATCATCCAAAAGAATTTATTTTGCTTTAACTTTGTATTGACGTTAACAACACGTTGATATATAACAGAATTTGGGAACATATGGCCCATAATTGTAATAAAAAGAAATCTTTTTGCAAATCAAACATACAAATTTGCATAAGGCTGCCAGATATGAAAGTATCATCAAAGGACAGACTAGGCGTTGTTGTTCATAGTTTAAAAAATAAACCAAACTATAAAGAAAAAAAGAATAGTCTACATTCATGCCAGACAACTATCAAGAGTAAAAAATTCTATAGTTCAAGGTGGAGCAAGGAGTTTCTTGGGTTACTCTACTTTCTTGGACAGTGCCAGGACACATCTGCTAGTCTAATATATAAAAGACAAAATGTGTGTGTGTGTTTGTATGTCTGTCAAAAACTTCTGACAGACGCATCAGAACCTGACCAAATCAGTATCATTTTCAAGCTCAATCTTTTGGACGAAAATATCAAAAAATTGGCCCAAAACATTAATTCCTTCACCCTCAACTGGCCAGTTTTTTGCAAGGAGGGGTCGGTTTTTGCATTGCTATTTTTGCAAGTCATCGTTCCCTTTTCGATTGACTATGCTTAATTTCGACGTTCACGACTTCCGGTTGCACAATGGAGACATCAGCTAATATGTCAGGTTTTTCTTTTTCTCCTACATGTTACGGGTTTGCCTACTAACACTTTTAAAAAAACAAACATTTTTTTTAACACCTTTCTCCACTCTGTTGTTATGATTTTTTTTTCTTTTTTATTCAACACACCCGAGCAATGCTGAGTACCCTCACTAGTTTAAAATAAAAACGTTTGCTTCCAGTCAAGTTCACATGCAAAAGAGGAAAAAAGTTAGGAAATCCAGTGTAAATGTAAGGTTGCAACAATACTTATTTTTTATGGTATAACATGTTTTTATATTATTTGGATTTTGTGGCCTACAATTCTCATCTGGAGTGTTATTTTGACAATTTTTCGGTCAATATAACATCCGGCCTTTGTAGAACTCCTAAATCTTTCTGTTGAGCTAGAAAATCTACACCGAATTCTGAATGGGAACCCTTATGTGGGTAGCATCTATTCATGGTATAGTGGATAAAGTACTTGATAAAATCTAATTGTAAAGTTACACTCTTCTGGAGGTTGAAAGTTCAATCCTCAGTGTGGGCAACACTCAAAATACAATTATGAATTAGTTAGGACTTCTACCGAATCATGGTTGATGGAACAAAAGCATTCTACTCTCACAAATTAGATAAAAGACTTCTGTTCAAAATTCCGTACAGATTCGAGAATCTGACAAGATATATCCAAAGAAGATCGGAAGTTACATTGACTGAAACGTTGTGCAAATAACACTCAAGATGAGAACAGTAGTGTGAAGAATCCAAGTAATATGGATACTCAATCCTTATCTCCAAAATTCAGAAATGTAAAACGTGTTTTATTTATAGAAATTTTAGCACAATGTTTCTAAAATAAAATTTTTAAAAGTATAATTCTTTTAAAAGTTTCTTTTTTTAAATTCTTACTATTTTATCGATGAGCTTGCTGTGTTTATTTGTTCATCCGTTGTTAAAATAATTAAAACTTTGAAATTGTCAATGCTACATTGTAATTTATGTACCCTCTGACAAAAATAACAGGGAAAATTCATTATTCTTGGCCAATATAAAAATAATGTCTGTATCTGTGAAGTTACAAAAGAAATAAGAAAGAAAGAAAACGTTCAAACTGGAAAGTTTCAAACAAGAAAAAAAGTTAAAAAAAAAAAAAAAAAAGTCTGTTTAGAAAACAGAAATCTTGGATATTATTATTTATTTGGTGAATATAACTTCCGACCTTCTTCCAATGCATCTTTTTCAACCCTGGAATATATATGAATTCTAAACTGAACCATTTATTTAATCCATTAAGGTAGCTTGTTCTCGTTCGGTCAGTCATGATCAAATAGAAATGTTAAGTAAGTAGAGTTATTTTATCAATTAGTATTGGCTATAGTGATGATTGAAAACTAAACCTCTTGGTTTATTACGTTTTCGAAAAATAGAACATTTCTGTCATTATTTATGTAGAGTGTATTTTAGATTTATTTCTATTCAACTTTTTCATTTATTTTCTATTAAATTCATTGGCTTTTTTTCTTTTCACCTGATTTAGTTTTGTGCCTCAAATTTCACATATCCAAACCACCAAGTGACTTTAGTTTCCCACAGAACAGTTGATGGGGTCTTCAGATTTAGGTTTCGTATTTTGGAGCTTGAGTTACCATTTAATATCCGATCTCGTTTGATTATACCACTTCACTCTGATAACCTTGAAAAAAAAAAAAAAAAAAAAAAAAAACACTTCTTGAAATTCTTTTAGATTGAAAGTGAAAGTTTTGAAACCTCTTTCAAATGGAGTAGGTTGATTTGTGCACGGGGAAAAAAAAATATCATTCTCTTCACAATTGAATTGCCTTTCGAAACAATTTTCTAAACTGTTTGGAAATTCATCTTCGCCAACCTTTTCTTTCTATGTTTTTTTTTTTTTTTTTAAATCTATCCTATTTCTAAACCCTATTTAGCTCTCACTAGACCCAATCATCTTGAGTATGTCACAAAACTGCATCCAATGGTGAGGCTCCAATTTGGGGGCGTTGAGAAGTATGGAATCACTCCTTAGTCACCAATAGTCCAAAGTGCTTTCTGACTTGACTTTAACAGAATCCATCATTTACAAAATATTTATTTATAAAATATTTGCAGACAAGATATTAATCTAAATTAAATACACTAGCGGGAAAATTCCACAGCGAACTCTGTCTTAATATATTGATGTTGGCATTCTGTGGATGTTCAGTGTAAATGGAGATGCCCTGATATTATTGTAGCTCTTTTGTTAAAACTGCAAAAGTATTTAACTAAGCTAGCAGAGATGCATGGCATAGCCCGGTCATAAAATATGCTTAAATATGATATTTTAATTTATGCAGATCTCGTATATATCATTATAGAGTCAATTTTCTATCAATTCGTATATATTATAAAGTTGTGATTTAAGAATTAATAAAAATATATCATATGAGCTTGAATCAAAACCAAAACTTATGAAGAAAAAATAATATGTATAACTTGAGTTCCTCCAGCTATAATCGAAATCGAAATCAAAACTTATGAAGAATTCTTGGTAAAATTAGTTATTACAAGAAATGGAAGGCCATAACTATTAAACGACAGTCACTCGGAACAAAAAAGATGTAAGCGTGACATACAAAAGAACACACGCTATCGTATTAATATATAGATGATAGATATTCGGATCTATGAATGCATGAAAATTTTTACCAAAATATTTGAATTTGGCCTATGTCTACTAGAAGCTCTACTCATTAAAAAAAAAAAATAACACACAAAAAAAAACTAACACTGATAATATTCTTACATGCCTTTAACAGTAACATAGAACATATTAATATAGTTAATAACATGTGGTTTCCTATAAATATCCTTGCATATTTATTGATAATCATCACTGAAAATGGATCTGGACGGATCAGAAAGTACTTGGGTAAAAAACGATTATGGTGGTTACATCAGTCACTTCTTGCCAGAAACGCAAAACTCATTAGGAATATCGAATGCAGCAGTAAGTCCTGGGAAAATATACTGTTGGGTATAAGCCATGCACTATCCATTATAACTATGCAATTCCTACATACTATGCAAGCAGAGCTATTAAACTTGACATAGTGATATGACAAGAAGGAGAAAGAAGCAACCTTAGTAGAAGTTAGTGTCCCCCAATGATGTTAAACAAAGCTGTGACGGAAAAGATAACGAAATACCAAGGTCTTATGTACGACTTGAAAAGAAACTGGAATCTTAGGAAGATCGCCAGCATTCCAGTAATCATAGGAGTAACTGGACTCGTGAAAAAGAATTTAAAAAAAACTACCTGGTAAGTATACCTGGTGAACCAAGTGCAAGAAAGATTTAAACGATTGCACTTAAAGGGATGGTTAAAATCTTTAAAAATCTCTTGGTTGGAATATATGATATATCGGGTGAATGTCTGGTATCCATAGGATCCCCCCCCCTCCAGCTTAGACAAACTGATAAAAAATTGAAAAAAAAAAATAAATAAATAAAAAAAATAATTGTAGACAAAAATTATCTATAATATTTAACGAAATATGCTATAAGGAATGTTATCAGGTGAACATTTAAAAGTCGGACTAAAATTGCATTTAAGCTGACATATTAAGCTAATTTTCAGTTGTTATTGCTGTACCATGTTATTGGCAATATAAAAACATGCTTTACTACAGTTTCTTTAAAAAAAATATGTAATCGTGTGTGGATAACTGATGATATGGACACATTTTTCAATTATGAACATAAAATCAAACTCAACAATGAGAATAAATCATAATTTTAATTGATGAATATAAAACGAGTTGTGTCCCTTACAACTAAAATTTTATATATTTTTCAGTGTAAGTTTAAAGAAATGTGCAAATAAAAATTAAAAACTAAAATGTCTTCTCTGTACCCGGGACAACGCCAGATAGGCATAGATAGTATGCCTTAATATGCTTGACACCAGCGTAAATAAAAAACGACAGTCACTTAATTTGAACATTCTTTTGAAAGCAGCCACATTCCATGTTAATGTAGAAATGATTGATCGCTATTTAATCAGCCGACATGCAAGACACCTCTCCCTCTTCATGTGTATGAATTAGAAAGGAAATGTTTTTTTTTTTAACCTGAACTCTTATTGTAGCAACTGTCACTCAGTTTTTTTACCTATCTCTTTCTTATAAAGGTACATTAAAAAAAGGAGAAAAATATTTTTCCTGTCATCTTGAAAGGTTTAAGCATTCTATTGAGAATTTTATACTTAATGCATTTATGATGTTTCGACTGATTTTTCTTTTTAGAATACTTAAACAGATCTGATTTATTGTATGCACTTATGGTATAAAGTAAATGATTTTATATCATTTTGAAACCGAGTTATAAAAAAAATCAATGCCTTCGTTCAATCTCAAGAGACAATGGGCACTCCTGTAAAGGTAGCCGTGCATATAATTGTAAGGCAAGTGTTGCACAATCACCAACCAGACCTCTCCTGAATCGGCACTGTTTGGGTTTGGTGACAAGGAAAGGTCTTAAACTGACTGGAAACAATGCCTAAACGGAGACCACATACAGCACCTGGAATTCCCAAATGGTCATTTATTTTAATACTGACCCAGCTCAACGTTGTTTAATTTCTGTTGGTTGGTTGTTTTTGTTTTACGGCATATCAACCTTTTTCAGGTTATTTAATGCCGAATCTAGTTATTTTGAGGAACGATTTTTAATGGAGTATATATATATATTTTTTTTAAAAGTCAGATTCTATTTAACCCATAGTTGGGACCCTAACAGGTACTACCACTCCGGATCAGAGTGGACCTGGGAGCAATGGCAATTAAAGGGTGGCTCCACACACCCCAAGGCCCGCAAGGTGGGAGCCTCACCATCGGATATAGTTTTAGGTTATATCCAGGACCCTTATTTCTGTAATCTGACATGTGCTGTATATAAAGAAAAAAAAAAAAAAAGTAATTATACAATATACTTTGCAGATTTCTTAAAATGAATGGAGAAAAATTTTAAACGGATTAAAAAAGAATTGATTCCAATAATTCTTCATAAAAATTAAAATTGTCTTCATTTCACACTTTCTTCATCAAATACATCCCTAAAAACCATACCAATTCTAAATACATAAATTATGATTGACATGCTCTTTTTATTATTTGGATTATTCACACTACTGTTCTCATCTTGAGCGTTATTTATTATGCAACGTTTTGGCTGATATAACCTCTGAACTTCTTTGTGTGCGTGTCTTGTTGAACTCTGGAATCTTTCTGTCGAACTTGGAAATCTGCACGGAATTTTGAATGGAACTCTTTATTTAATTCACAGTGGGTCGAGTTGGAGTCAGTGAGAGTTTATATTATTTGGATTATTCAAGCTATTTTTCTCATCTTGAGTGTTATTCTCACAACATTTCGGCTAATGTAACCTCCAACCTTCTTTAGGTCTATCTTGTCGAACTCATGAATCTTTCTGTCAAACTGCACCTCATGTAAAAAATTCAGAAACATAACATGCTCCTTGTGGATTGATCGCTTTTCAGTTAAAACACTTGACCCTGTCTTTAGTACCAAAGGTGAGGAAGATAATTCTTTCTTTTAAACTGAACATTATTTTTCTGTTTCTATAAAGCAAATACTTTGGGGGGTTTTTTCACCTGAAAATCGGTAAATTTGAAATGAAAAAATTCAAACAGTAAATATAATTCACGACTATCAATGCACAAAAAAGTTGTTTATTTTAAGGAATTTCCAAATCCTGGCTCTAGTAGTTGGACGACTTTCATAACCTGGCTTTAAAGTTGAGAAATCTATTGTAGGCAGGTATTTCAGTTAGAAGTGTATAATTTCCAAAATCATTTTTAAAAGCGAAACTTTTTTTTAAAGCAACTGTAAAAAAAAAACCCTTAAATCAAAAAAAAAAAAATTCAAATATTCGGCTTCAGAATTTCATGATGAGGTTATTTTCGTTCTTTGGACTACTATTCTTATCTTGGTTACGATTTCGCAACGTTTCGGCCGATGTTAACCCCAACCTTCATCAGCAGTTAGAGTTTACATCGACCAGAATGTTGTGAAATAATCAAGATAAAAATAGTAGTCTGACTAATTAAAAAAAAAATTTTTTTTTTAATTTTCACCCCCAAAAAAGTTTTTTTTTTTTTTTTAACAATAATACATTTCCAAACTATTGGGCATAATACGTTTCTGAATTTTTGAGATGAGGATTGGTTATTTGTGTTATATGGAATCTTTCGATTACTACTCAAGATGAGAATAGTAGTCCGAAGATTCCAAATAATATGTATTCTGCATAATTCAACCAAATCTAGTATGAAGAACTAATGGGACAATAAATGTGGCATAAAAGATCAATATGATAACTAGCAGAACCTGTTAAATTCCACAGCAGACTCTTTCATATATAATATATTGATGTTGGAATTCTGTGGATGCTCAACGTAAATGGAGACGCCCTGATATTATTGTAGTTCTTTTGCAAAAGTATTTATCTAAGATAGCAGAGACGCCCGGCATAGCGCGGTCATAAAGTACGCTTAAATATGATATTTTAATTCTTGCAGATTTTGTATATATCATTATAGAGTTCTATCGATTTTCATATATTATAAGAGCTGTGATTTCAAAAATAAAGTATATCCATATGACCTGGATGCATCAGCTTGAACCGAAACCAAAACTTATGAAGAAAAAAATATATAACTTGAGTTCCTTCAGCTATAATCAAAACCAAAACTAAAACTTATGAAGAATTCTTGGTAAAATTATTTATTACCAGAAATAGAAGGTCATAACAATTAAACGACAGTCACTCGGAAGAAAAAAGATGTAAGTGTGATGCAAAATAACACACATGCTATCGTATTAATATGTAGACTAGCAGAACCTGGGGAAATTCCACAGTAGTTGAAAATTTTCAAAACACAGTATTAATAAAATGAATAAAAAAAAATTAAACCAAACAAATACCGACGAATTTAAAACAATTTTTTTTTTTAGTAAATTCTTTTTTAACTAAAAAGAATTGATTTTAAAAATGCAGATTTTTTTTCAATGAAAATTCAACACAACATATTGCTTGTTTTTTTCTGAATCATTTTTATTATAAATTATAAATGAACAGATGTCAATTCACTTGCACATTTTAAAAATTTTTTTAAAAGAATCTATAATTAAAAATGTACACTCTCCTCTCAACATGACTTCTTTTTTTTTAATTATAAAATAAAATTTGAAACCGTAAACAGACAGCCATGTTTTTTTGTTTTTTTTTGCTTTGGAATTTTTTGGAGAGGAAATGGTTTTAGTGATTTTTAACTGATAAAAAGCGACTATAAAGGGAGGTAATTCGTTTCTCATTAATTAATGTTTATGATGATGATGGTTTTTGTGACGTCGGACAAATAAATTAATATTTAAATAATACTATTGCTGCTGCTACTACTAATAATAGCTGTCTGTTTGTGACAGTTCTATTCTAACTGATGAGTCACACCATCTGTCGCCAGAGCTTTGGAAAGTAAAACTATCATAGTTTGTGATCAGCTACTGGACAGATGCATTTACAAAGGTAGTTTTTTTTTTTACCAGGATTAACTTATCCTTAGCCAAATCTCTAAAGACATGTTTGTTTTTCTTTTATTATTTTGGCATTGTCATGATTACGACATGAAGACAGGATTAAGTAGCAAAAGAAATGCGATAAAATTATGCTTTTGTTTCTCGGAAGAAGAAAAAAAAAACAACTCAAAGTGAAGGCACATTGTCTGCATTGGCTTTGGCACGTACTGAGCACAAACGACAACGTCGTGGTGAAAACAAGATTGAAGATGAAAGCGTCGCAGGAAAAGGTAAAGAGAATGGCAAAATTAAAAGTGGTTGGATATCTTACTCCAAGACCTCAAGATGGTAGGACTGTATCCTTACCAAATCTTTGATCATGTATGGGGGAGGGATAAATCCAGTGTCATCTTCGTATACAAAATAAACAAAAGAAAAGGTACTTACTCAGAATGCAGACAGTGTTATTATTTTTTTTTTTTTAGATAAGATTTTCAACTTAAATTCAATTTTTACGATATATTTTGTTTATTAAATTGTTAGTTGTAAGTATGGAACAGTTACAAACCGCCTCCATCTCCACGTTAAGGATGGTTTTCTAAATAATTACATTATTTTAGTATGGTCTGTATTTTGCATAAGTACCAAAGAAAAAAAAATGAATGATAATAATAAACACTTACGACCTCCAAAGATTGGAAAGAAAGCTAGACGACACGTACACCAATATGCTATGAACAGTGTCAAATATATCTTGACAAGATCATCCCATGAAGCAGCAACTTTATGGCAACCTATCTACCATATCTACTACCATCAGGGGGCGACGTCTAAAATTTGCTGGTCACTGCCAGAGAAGCAAGCAAGAGCTGCTGAAAATGCATTATTGTGGACTCCGCAGCATGGGCGCACGAGCATAGGATGACCTAGATCCATGCACATCCAGCAAATTGCAGATGAGGCTAACTGTGATCCTGACGATCTGAGGCAGTTGATGACAGGGATATCTGGAAAGAGAGAGAGTCGCATTGGTTTGGGCAAGGAGCCTGACCAGATAGACATGACCTCCAAAACAGAATCACATTAGATTTATTTAATTTTTATTTTTTGTGAAAGTTGCTCCAGACAGGGTATGAAGCCACTTGATGTCAGTAGCTAAAAAGAATGACAGATGGTTAAGTTGCATGATAAAAAAGAAGTGGGAGAGGAAAATAGAATCACTCTAAAACAAGGAAGTCTTTTAATTGATGGTGATACATTTGGAGGCAAAATAATCAAACTTAAAGCTGAAACATCAGCATGGTAGTGATGGGTCCAGTCATCTACACTGCAAATATCTCAAGGGAGACACCGATATGCAATGTGGTGGCACTTGAAAATACCCTTGAAATATGCCTGAAACTCCCTAGAAATGCCACAGATGTCATAAGGGTCAACGCTGAAATCATACATGTGGAACATGGCCGTTGAGAATACTTTGAGAATGATGGAAAAGTCTTTCCAAATTCAATCTGCCCGACTAGCACCCAGGAGAGTGCTGTTCAGAAAAGCATTATGACCTCCTTCTCTGCCAAGGATACATAATTATTTTCTGTTATCTGTCAGTTAACAGACAAATCAAGCCTGAATGAGATCCCACCATCAGCGCTCAATCTCCTGGACTCCAACCAAGCTAGCCAGAGTAAGTCTTTTAAGAATTCAATAGGGAAAGAAGAAATTGTCACAGACTAGCAATATGTTGTCTTCCAGTTTTATTATAAAGATGTCACCATTTCAAATTCAATGCCAACTAAAAATAAAAATTAATTAACAAAAGATATGAAAATATAGAAATCTCCCAAAGGAGACACTAATATGCAACGTGGCACTTGAAAATAACCCTGATATGCACCTAAAAATCTCTAGGAATATCACAGATGTCATAAAGGTCAACATTTAAATAATACTACTGCTGCTGCTATTATTACTAATGCTAATTAAAAATACTAATATGTAACGTGGCACTTGAAAATACCCCTGATATGCACCTAAAAATCACTAGTAATACTACTGCTGCTACTATTATTACTAATGCTAATTAAAAACACACATATATGATCTCAAACTATTAAATAGAATTTTTTTATGGAGATCTATGAAGCCATTTGATGAAAGGAGCTAAAACAAAACTATATCAAGGTAGAAAGCAACCAATGATAAATATTATATGGATAGATTCTGATCCAGAAAACAGTAATTCTTCTCCCTTTGTCAGAAACATCATTCATGGAAGTGTAGGACTAAAGGGCGAAATAAGGGAAACAAGAGTTACAAGCTGACAAAAGTAAACCCGAATGTCCATTTTCTGTTCTAATTGTACCAGGTTTGAAGTTATGACAACCTGTGTCAACATGATCAACACAGGTTTTCTTTTCTCTTTTCATCTTTACTTCAAATACAAAATGGCGTCCTGCTTTGAAAATTAAAAGAAATAAATGAAACAAAAATATCATCTGAACACTACTTTTTTTTTTGTAGTCATTAGAGATTAATATTTGATGATTTGATTTATTAAAAAAAAATTTTTTTTTTTAATATTTCAATTTATTTTTAATCAATATTCATCCGACTCTTTGTAAGCATTGTTCAAAAACGTTTCACATGCTTCGAGTTAAAAGCTTTTTGTCTCCATTTGATTCCATTCATACATTTGAAGTGTGTGTGTGTGTGTGTGTGTGTGTGTGTGTGTGTGTGTGTGTGTGTGTTTGCGGGGTAGGGGGAGATGTATTTTATTTTCCCACCTCTCTTCATCATTGTACATCTAATAGCTCTACATGACAAGGAATACCCAGAAGTTCCGGAGACATTGATAATTCCGCTTTTGTTAGCAGAATATCAAACAAATGTTTCAGACTCCTTGAGTCAAATACATTAAGTATTGTATCACTTAAAATGACATAATGCAATTGTTATACCCTCCTATACATACATACATACATACATACATACATACATACATACATACATACATATCTCTACAATTATATAAATGCAACTTTGTGTGAGTGTGAGTCCGTTCCTTATAGACTCCTTATATAGACTGAACAGATTTTCTTTAAAATTTACAGAACTTTAGTGTATAAGTCTAGGAATGATCTTAGTTAAGCTTTGTTCTCAGAATACCCTCGATAATTACCGATAATCGATAATCGAAACCGTTATTTTAATTTATCTATCATTGGTAAAGCCATTTTTTCCATGTCATCACTTAGCAACAATGATAAAACAATGGGCCATGAAAATTCTACTGAAGATAAGTTGATAGCGTGTTTTTTTTTTTTGCATGACATGGTCTGTAGGTTCAAACTCCACAAGTAAATTTATTAATTTTTTTTTTCATTAACTCCAAAGAATTTTATAAGACTTGAAAATTTACGTGTTTTTTTTGTTTTTTTTTAAATTTTTTGTTTGCATGACATAGTCTTTAGGTTCAACCCCCACACGTAAATTTCTTAATGTTTTTTTTTTTTTTCGTTAACTGGAAAGAAGTTTATATGAAATAATTTTATAAAAGAAACAGTAGGTTCTCTAGAGTGCAGTGTAGAATAACATTTTTGGACTAAACTACTGCTTGGAAGCATGTGAAGCTTCCTCCTTGTCGATTTCACGGATTTTGATGACAATAAAAATATAGGAGTGTGAAATATTCATTGATCATCATTCAATCCCGGGCAACGTCTGGTTTCCCTGTTAGTATATATATATATATATATATATATATATATATATATATATATATATATATAAGGGAACATATCGTGTTAAGATGTGAGCACTTTTACCAGAAGAGAACTTTTTATATCACATATGTGAACGTTCATGTAAGCAGGTTTAAAGAGTCACCTACATACACAGTTAACTGAAGAGATGGCAAACTTTTGTCGAAAGAAGCAATATACAGGGGGTGGGGTGCAAAAGTAGGTATACACTAGTATCACATGAGTAAAATTAGTGACATAATATGTTGAAGTGCAGGTGACTTCGTTCAAGTAATGACAATAATGTACAGTATACCGACTTTTTCACCCTCCCCCCCCCTGTATATATAAGAGAGAAAGGTACTTTGCTTGAAGCATTGCTGATAAATAAATGTGAAGGAGTACAAGCAGGTTATAGCAATACAAGGAACTAGGTGTTAAAATGATATGACATATGGACGTGCATATGTATAAAGAGGAGTTAAAATTTTGCAAATTAGAATTTACAACATTTATTATTCAAAACAAGGGATACAGACTAAAAGATTTGACCTTATTCCATGGAATTTCAAAGAATGGCACTTATCCTCATGGGAAAATAGTAAGCAAAATACCATGTATGTACTAGCGATAATTTTGCTGGTTAGCACAAAGTTTGAAAACTTTGGATGTATGGGAGATATAATGTTATTAAAGATAATATAGATAAAAAATTAGAACCTATGTATGAAGATGAAAAATAAGAACTATAACAATTCCAAAAGCAGTTGGGAATGGTTAGAACTTGAATGGTAAGTGTAGATCCAACTGGAGGAATGTCCATTTGTAAATTTGTGAAATCCAAAAACTGTATAAATCTATAATTCTTGCATGAGAAATTCTGCAGCGTTGGGGCTAAGTCTTGAAAGATTAAAAGGAATTAGAACAAGGTGTTAATAGTGGTGTTAAAATTCATGGAGGGATAGTATTCCACGATTTACTTCCATCGGAAAGATCTGAATAGTGAATACTTCATATGATTAATTGGTCATACATTTTTGTATCGATAATTTGGATTCTTTGAAGTACTGTGCTCGTCTTGAGTGTCATTTGCACGTTTCAGTCAATGTAATCTCTGATCCCAAGTGCATCTTGTAAACCTCGGGAATCTGTGAAGAATCTCAAATAGCACTCTTTATTTAGTCCACGAGGGTAGCCTGACATAGTTCCGTTAGCCATGATGAGGTAGAATTCTCAAGTAATTTGCAATTGTATTCTTAGTATTGCTTGCATTGAGAATTGAACCTTCAACCCCCAGAAGAGTGTCAGTTAGAACTGAATTTTGTTTAGTACTTTATCTGTAATATTACAAATTCTTGTAGGCGAATTCTAAAAAACTTTTGTATCGCTTTTATAAATTATTCTTAATTTATCAGCTTTCATCAATAAGTCATTTAAATTGTTTATTTGTCTAAACTATAAAATCTTGATTATGTTCATATGTTGATTTTCTGTTCATTCTTTTACTTAAGTAAACATTCCATACTTTTATCTTATTGTTTTTATTGTTGTTGTTGCCAGCATTATCTTGACATTTTTTTTTTTAATTAACCTAACCGCCATTGCCATATTAGGCAGATGTTGACTTTAACAAAATGTCTGTTGCTATCAAGCGAGTCTTAAGTAATTTGCAATTGTATTCTTAGTGTCACCCGCACTGAGGATTGAACTTTCAACCTCCAGAAGAGTGTCACTTGGAACTAAATATTACTTAGCATTTTATCCATTGCAACAAGTGTCCTTGTGGACAAATTTAGAAACATTTTTGTATTAATTATATAAATTATTCTAAATTTATCAGTTTTCAGAAATAGTTCATGAGAGTTGCTAATTATTTTTTATATTTAAATATCTATATTTTCATATTTGTAGAAATAGTTGTTCATTCATCTAAACTTAAAAATGTTAATAATGTTCATTCTTTTGGTTTTCGTAGAGATTCCATACTTTTATGTTATTGTTTTCTATTTTAATCATTGCTGTTGTTGTCGTTATTACCATCACATTTTTTTTAATGAACCTAGTCACCATTGTTACATTAGGCAGATGGTGGCTTCAACAACAAAAAGCCTATTGTTGTCAAGCATAGATATGTTCCCATCATTTTGAGGTAAAAGACATTAGATGAGATGGAAGAATTTCTGGGAAAATGATTTTAAATGCATTTCTCGCTAATGTTCTCTCCATTATTATTTCGGAACTATGTGTCATAATGGAAGAATCTCGTGATAACGGAATGTTGCTTGAATAATTTGCCATTTCAAAGGCAAAAATGATAAAACAATGAATTCCACTTACTGACATCTACTAATCATTTTGAACAAATTTAGTAATCTGACCAATAGAAGTTTTGGGACAAGCCTAAAAATATGAAGCATGCAACTAGTTATATATATACACTTCAGAATAATGAAATGAATTATATGTACTGGTATGCAAATCCAGTGATATTTGGTCTTACAAAATATTATTAGATGTAATATTTGATATAAGACAATCCCAGCTAAATAAAATTGCTCAATATACAAGACAGAGAAAAGGAATCAAATTTTAGGCATTTATATTTTATGATATGAAAAGGTAAATCTTCAACTATAGAATTTTTTATTATTTGAAAGCAAAGAATACGATTGAATAAATCTATTTCCTTAACCCATAAGTTTTCGATACTTATTCATCTCCTCAGAGGAAAAATATTATCAAATGTTATTATTGGTTTGCACCTTATTTGCTAAAAGCAATAAACATAGAAAAAAAAATTAAACTTTTAAAGTTATTAAAACATTTTAGGTCGATAGAATAAGGGAAATAGACATTGAGACAGAAAAAGAAAAATTGTACTTTAAATTCAAAATGAATGCTAAATCTTGAAATGGAAATTCCTGGTAGTAAAACTTTAATTTTTTCTATGTTATTGCTTTTAGCAAATAAGGTGCAAACAAATAAAAACATTTGCTAATATTTTTCCTTTGGGGAGATGAATATGCATCGAAAACTCATGGGTTAAGGAAATGGATTTATTCAATTGTAATCTTTGTTTTCAAACAAAAAATTCTATTTTTGAAAATTAACCTTTTCAAATCATAGAATTTAAGTACCTAAAATTTGATTCGTTTGCTCTATCTTGTATATTGAGCAATTTTATTTAACTGGGATTGTCTTATATCAAATATTACATCTAATAATATTTTGTAAGACCAAGTATGACTAAATTTGCATACCAGTAGATATATTTCATTACTCTGAAGTGTGTATAAATACTAATATTTATGAGATAGTCCTAACCAGATGAAAATGCTCAATATTCGAGATAGAGCATTAGTATAAGAAGGAAATTAAAATTTTGCAAAGTCAGAATTTATAACATTTATTATTCAAAACAATGGTTAAAAGATTTAACTTTATTCCATGGAGTTTCAAAGAATGACTCATATCCCAGATGTGAGCCGTTCTTTGAAACTTTGCCAAATTTTAATTTCCTTATACCAATGCTCTATTGAGCATTTTCATCTGGTTAGGATTGTCATATAAATATTAGTATTAATATTTATAAACCCTCTTTAAGTTTCCAAAATTCTATATTTTGTAAACTTGAATTTCTAAAGTGTGTGTATGCGTATATATTATACCACCTTTTTGGCAATTTTATAAGTTCAAAATCTCAGCGACTATTGATCAGAATTTAACAACTGAAGGCTCGTTGCAAAGGTAATGACCTGAATTGTGTAATGGACTATGTAACATTTACCCTTATAGTCGGACATTAAGGGGATCATCCAGAGCCTATTTTTGGCACATTTTTACAGCTATAAAATGTTTCAATCAGTAATTTGTTTTCCTAGTTTTGCATATGAATTACAAAATATCTGACATTTCCTCAAAAACCTCTGACCTTGATGGAGGGAGCCTAAAATTTGCTGCTATGGTTTCAAATGATCTGAAATAATAACAAGGAGAGACTTGATTCCAAATATTTCTCATACATTATATATCCCCTCTTTGATTTTCATAGGTAAAGTAAATTTCACAGTGTCTAAGGATTATTTGATACTGGAGATATTCATAATCGTACCCTATTTCCAAAAGAGGGGAGATATAACATATGAGAAATATTTGGAATCAAGTCTCCCTTTTGCTGTTATTTCAAATCATTTGAAACCATAGTAGCAAGTTTTAGTCTCCCCTCCATCAAGGCCAGAGGTTTTGGGAAATATATATATATATATAAATATATATAAAAGTGAAATTGTGTGTATGTGTGTGTACATTTCACTACCAAACTACTCTGTCAATTTTTAGTTTACAGACTCGAGATTTGACATAAGGGGTATTGAGATTTAGGAAAATCTTTTTAATTGGTTTTCGACCAGAAATTTGACTGTCAAGGGGTCAAAGTTCAACAATTTGACCTTTGAAAACTCTTCCAAACCCCTCCGCCAATTTTGGGCCTAAACAGTTGAAATTTAAAATGTGGACATGGATCTAACTTTATAATTCTATTTGAGCCCAAAACAATAAATGTTAAAGGTCAAAATAGGGGTCAAAGTAAAAAAAAAAATTGACCTCTACGGTTTTTACCAAATTACTCAGCCAATTTTTGGTTTAAACATTTGAAATTTTACATAAAGTGTATTCAGATATAAGGCAAGCTTTTTAATCGGTTTTTGGCCGAAAATTTAGCTGCCAAGGAGTCTTTGCAGTCTCTAGCAAACTATTCAGCCAATTTTGGGTCTAAACATTTTAAATTTTACATAAGGGGTATTCAGACATGCAGCAAGCTTTTTAATCAGTTTTTAGGTGAAAATTTGGTTGCAAAGAGGTTGAAGTTAAAAGAGTTGACCTTTGCAGACTCTATCAAACTCCTCTGCCAATTTTGGGTCTAAACACTTGAAATAGTCAAACTTTTTAAGATATATATATGTATATATATAATATTATCTTTTTACTATAATAATTAAATACCTACAGACACTAGTGTTCCATCCTTTCGGGAATCTTCAGTGCAGGGTATCACGATTAACACCAATCGACAGATTCGAACTCGGCAACACGAGCCGTCTCTGGCTCGATTAGCAAAGACCATATCTTATGTACGGACCCTATGTACTGTTGATACCTTATATATATATATACACTCACACACACATAAAGTTATCAACAGTACATAGGGTCCGAGCAAAACCAGGCTGAACTGCTAGTATATATATGTATATATATATATATATATATATATATATGTGTGTAAAGTTTAACGGTTTAAAGACCTAACAAGTGCAGAATTTTTTTTAATAAACTAACATTTTATTCAAATCAAATTCGATATTTCGATGCATAACGGAATCATCTTCAAGGAATATAAGTTGTTTTTTTTTTCTTTCTTTTACGTACTATATTGAAGGTAATGTCTGAAATGTCTCTCTCGGATGTTTTGGTGAGGAAATGTCCGATTTAGTAGAAGAACATAGTATGTAAAAGAAAAAAAACCAAAAAACAAAAAAAAACAACTTATATTCCTTGAATTTGATTTTAATAAAATATGTTTGTTTATGAAAAAAATAATAATTCTGCACTTGTTTGGTCTTTAAGCCGTTAAACTTTAAATTTCATATCAGCAGTGCTTCTAACAGAGTAGATTTTTATCATATATATATATATATATATATATATATACACACTAGCGACCAAAAATCTGGGACAGTTTAGTTTTTTTTTAGTTTCTCCAGAATATTCGGGGGGATTACAACTAAACTTACACACATTTTACATATCTCTTATGTTGATACACTGTATTAATTGCACTTCATTATAAAGGATAGAAAAAAAGTTATGAGCAATTCAGTGCAAATGGATGGCTCTCATCTTAGGGAGGCTTCATGTTTTGACAAGCTTCTGGGATTGACCTTTACTCCTGATCTGAAATGGAACACGTAATTCAAATCTGTTGCTAAGGTCGCTGGAAAAATGGTAGGATCCTTCTGCCGCTCCAGAAGATATCTCACTGCTGATGCATTTCTCTATCCACGAGGGGCGGGCAATAAGTAATGCCCCTGACCCACTTCCAATAGCAGTAGAACAACGAAACTTGGCACAGTTATTAGTCTTTCTCTACATAGGAACGACCCAGAGTTATGCAGTTCTCCCATCGTTTGATGCAGCTTTGGAGACCGTTTTTGTAGAACACCCTAGATTGGTCCTCCAACCACGACGTGACGATAGAAATCAAGGCTGCATCATCTGGGAAACACTTTCCTTTCAAAAACAACTTCATGGCTGGGAAGAGGTGAAAGTCAGAAGGTGCAAGGTCAGGAGAGTAGGGAGGATGGGGAGGATTTCATAACCACACGCCCGTGCTTCTGATCTGGCGACATGCGAGTTGTGGACCGGAGCATTGTCTTGCAGGAGGAGGGTACTATTGCTGATCTTGCCCCGCCTCTTGATTTTGATAGTTTCCCTTAATTTCCTCAAAAGTGAAGCATAATAGGCCCCTGTAATTGTGGTACCCTTTCCCAGGAAATCTGTCATCACTACTCCGTCCTGGTCCCAGAAGACTGTGAGCATAACCTTGCCAGCGGAAGG
>NC_136493.1:90531622-90574122 GCF_053919585.1 Euprymna scolopes
TCCGGCAGCTTACATAAACCACCAGAATATTGCAAAACATTCAGCCAATGCAACAAACGACGGTTAATAAATTGGAAGAAAATAATTGTGCAAAAATTTAAATCATTAAAAAGAAATCATTTTAGTAAAGTCATCACGATGAGGCTAGCAGGTTTGCAGATTATGTTATAGTTCCTATTTACAATGCCTCCCCATGGGACAGAGTTAGACACCAGGGTCGTTTTTTAATGTGGAGAAAAGGAACAAAAATAAAAATTGTCTCAGTCGTGAAGGATTTCTCCTCCACTGACAGAGAACAAGAAATTGAAGTGCAGCATCTGAAGAACAGATACTACACTTTGATCTTGACCCGAAGGCCAGGTATTTATTTGCTCCCCCACCGAGCAAATTAGGCACAAGGCCGATTTTTAATGTGAGGAGTGAAGGGGAAATGGGGACCAACTCCCCGGGGAGTAGGGGAGCTGGCTAGTTACAATTGGTATGAAGGGTTGCCCCTACATTGACCAAGGTCTTATATGTGAGGTCGCCCCCACATATGGTCTTTGCTTGCAGTATCTGTCGGAACAGATGGTATTTATTTGCTTCCCCACTGAGCAAATTAGGCACAAGGCCGTTTTTTAATGTGGAGAGAAAGGGAGGGGGAGGGAAAAAGGGGACCAGCTCCCGAGAGGTGGGAAATGGGAGCTGGATAGTAACTGTTGGTATGAAGGGTTGCCCCTACATTGACCAAGGTCTGATATGTGGGGTTACCCTCACATATGGTCTTTGCTTGCGGTATCTGTCGGAACAGATGGTATTTATTTGCTCCCCCACCGAGCAAATTAGGCACAAGGCCGATTTTTAATGTAAGGAGTGAAGGGGAAATAGGGACCAACTCCCCGGGGAGTAGGGGAGTTGGATAGTGACAATTGGTATGAAGGGTTGCCCCTACATTGACCAAGGTCTTATATGTGAGGTTGCCCACACATATGGTCTTTGCTTGCAGTATCTGTCGGAACAGATACTACACTTTGATCTTGTTTATATATTTTATTGCTTTTAAATTTTTGTAAATACAATTAAGTAAAAAAACAAAAGATTTTCAAACAACAAAATTAGGCACAAGGCCCTACAAGAAATTGGGGAGGGGAAGGGTTCAGGGTCTTTGTGACTAAAGTGATTAAAAAGTAATAAATGTAGACTTTGGAGTCTTACTCTTGACTGGCAACCCGAAGGCCAACTTTTAGTTGCCAGAAAAAGTTCTTTCATTTTGCCAGGAATGGAAATTAATCAGAAGCTGTAGCAGGTGTCAAAACATGTACAAGAAAATGCATTAAAAAAAAAAAAAAAATATCATGAGTGACGGATTTGCTTGGAAAGGTATGATGGTCAACGCAGGCAGTGAACCTCATTGGACATTTTTTGTCCAAGTTGCGTGTTGAAACTGGAAAAATAAAGATTATATACATGTAGTTCAACAACGTTGCAAGTGTTCCAAATTTACAGCAACAGTGTGTCATCGGTTTGGAACACACCGTGACCCATCGGAAAAATTTCTTATCAAACATTTGCAAAAAACATATTTCCTAATTGTTTTAATAGCCTACCTCCTAACTTTAACAGAAAAACAACAATAACAAAAAAGAGTAGATAAAAAAAAAATTGTCATAAAACTGTTTTTTGTTGTTCTAATACGCCTGCCCCCCCCCAAAAAACATCCTTAAAACAGTAACATTTTTTACAAACATTTATGTGAAAGGTCATCAAAAAATCAAATGGTCCTTGTAGTCATGGTGATGGTGGCTGTGGTGCTGGGCATCATTCATACATTTCGTATGAATCAGATGCTTATTGATGGCATTCATTTCTTTGATATCCTTCTTGTTGAATTTTTTTTTCAGAAAGACATTGGGTATTTACGGTGGGGACATTGTGAAACTTGCCAACATCCGTAAATGAAAGTGTTTCTGTGGAAGGATCTGGAGTCAAATGTGGTACACCCAGGTTGTCAATTCATATCGTTAACCACTTAGCGATCATCTCCTAATTGTGATTGTGGTGTTAATTTTATGTTAGACTTAAATAGAAAAATTTGATGCTCCGTGCTAAAAATTGAACAATAATCTTTTCTGAAATTTGTTAAATTAGAAAATCTGAAATTTGAACTATCACAGTATATACAGTATTCCCCTCAATATTTGCAGGGTTTAAGTTCTTTACTTCATCCTCCCCGGGTATATAGCGAGAAAATGCAAATATTGGATGGAGTTTTTAAATGTTTATGTATAAAATTATATGTGGCACTAAATGCTACTGGCTGCTAGATCCAAAATTTACCCACTATATTCCAAACAAAATCTCCAGCAGGAAAACCACTAAATTAGCAATGCTGCTTCTCAAGCATTCGTTTTTATAATGTTACTAGCCTGGGTGTGTTGAGCAAAAAAAAAAAAAGTTGTAGTAGGCAAGCAGGCTCGAACCCGTGATGCGAAAGCGGAAAAGAAAGTGGAGGTGTGTGTAAGGGTGTTGGTTGACCCCTCCCCCAAAGAAGGAAAATTGCGAGCACAAAAAAAATAAATAAAAGTGGTAGTAGGTAGGCAGGCTCGAACCTGTACGATGAAGGAGGAAAAGAAAGTGAGAAAATAACGTGACACATTAGCTGTTGAGCCCATTGCCAAACCGGAAGTGATGTAGGTTTAAATTAAGGCTAGACAATCGAAAAGAGGCGATGACTTTCGAAAATATCGGCAAAAAAAAGCGACCCCTCCCTGTAGAAAAGTGCCCAGTTGAGGGTGAAGGAATTAATGTTTTTGGCCAATTTTTTGATATTTGTCGTCTGAAGGGTTGAACTTCAAAATGATACCAATCTCGTGAAAATCCACGATTCTGTCGAAAGTTTTTGCGAAACATACATACATTTCAGCAGACATGTGAGATTTATATTATAGATGTGCTAGCCCAGTATACCGGCATATAATGTGATAGGGTTAAGAACCAAATCCGTGAATATGCGCGGCTACGAATGGGGAACCGTGAACAAGTGAGGATATACTGTAGCATACAAAGAAAAGTTATGGCGAAGAGCAGAATGTTTTACATATGTTCGCCTTTTCTTTTGCTCGTTCGACCTGATCATGTTTTCTGAGAAGAAACATTGGATCTGTGAATCATGAATATTCAATAAATTGCAATTATATCGAAGCAGCTATTCTTAGTTTGTGAAACAGAAAGGCTGAATGCTCACTTTTGCACAGCAATTTTGTGTAAATTCGATAAGCATTTGTTTGTTTTTTTTTTTTTAATGTCTGCACGGCCTCGGAGCAGTTTAACCACTGTTGATATTTGATGCATATCTTTTTAGAATTTCATTTTTTTTTTTTTTTTTTTTTGTGGGATGCTTTCGGTTGATCTTGACTTGAAATTTCCACCATGAATATTAATATTTGTTAAAATCAAACAGCATAAATAAACGGCTGAAAAGCACGTAAAAACAAACAAAAAAAAAAAGAATTGTACAAATGTCACGAGAAATGAATAATGAATGATGAAAGATTTAATTTTCTTAAAAGTACCCCATATCCATTATCCTCGAGTGGCCTTTAGGCCTTGATAAGTGGGGACTCCCTTGTGAAAGAAAAAACAAAAGTGCCTTCGTAACGGATTTTCTTACATATTATTTGGATTCTTCAGACTACCGTTCTCATCTTGAGTGTTATTTTTACAACATTTCGATCAATGTAACCTCTGACCTTTTTATCACACTCTGGAATCTGTACAGAGTTTTGGATAGCTTTTATTTCGTCAGCCATGACGAAGTAGAAGTCCTAAGTAATTGAACCTCTGGCTTAGTGGATAAAGTACTTGGTAAAATTCAGTCGTAAGTTATACTCTTCTGGAGGTTGAAGGTTCAATCCTCAGTGCGGGTAATACTCAGAGTACAATTGTGAATAACTTAGAACTTTTACTTGATCATGGCTGACGGATCAAGAGCATGAGTACACTTGTAGTTTCTGATTATTCGTTGGCCCTCAGCTTGCAAGACCACAAGAACTGGTTTTCCATATAACATTTGGTATTCTTAAATGGTCACCCATTTAAGTACTGACTAGGTTCAGCGTTGCTTAACTTTGATTTAACTGAAACCGGTATGTCAACCTGATTATAAGTGTACATTTTTAATCCTATTGCCACATTTGTTTCTAAGACAACCAAGCGTTATTGTTTATTTTCGGTCGATAAAGCAGTTTGGTTGCGACTTGTTTATGTGAATTGATTTTCTTAATGAATGTGTGAGTTATAGTGAACTTGTATGTGTAATTTTGTTGGCCACACCCTTTCTTCTTCTCTGCACTCTCGCTCTCTCTCTCTCTCTCTCACAGACGAGACGTGGTGTTGCTAGTCTCAGTCTCTTCTATAAGTACTACGATGATCTTCAGGATTTTCTGACTTATGCCCTGCTTCCTTTGTACCAGCTTGTATGATTCATTGGTCTAGTGGTTTTATTTATTCACTGTCCAGTTACCACATTATAATATATCTTCCTATTCCAGTAGCTTTTTTCCCAAAACTTTTTTAAAACTCATTTTCACTCTAAACAAAGTATATTGCAACTTGGATAGCGGCTAATATTTATGAATGTGCCTAACAGAGAATTGAGGAGAGTTTAGCAGCAAGATATCTGTTCACCTTACATTTAAACTTCTACATGTTAGTACAGTTAGGAAAACAGGAAATGGGCAGGGGATTCCAAAGTCTAGCAGTCCGAGGGATGAAATTATTAGAGTAGAAAATTTTCCAGCATCTAGGGACCTATATAGTAAACGGGAGGAATTTTGCTGATTGCCAGGTTAGTCGGTAGCATGTACATCAAGGGGATACAAGTGATAAGAGTTCATCAGAGCGTATTCCAGTAAAGTACTTGTAAAAGAGGTATAGGGATGCGGAATTGTGGCAATGGGGCAAGAGTTGATTGATAGTACGGGATCTATTAGATTTGAGACTTTTTTGGGGGGGAACCTATCGAAGAGTGAGAGAGTATTGATAGATGCGCCAACCAAGATGAGACAACAATACTCTATGCATGGGCGAATTGTGGTTTTGTAAAGATATAGGATACTCTATGGCATAAGTAATTTTCTAGCATGGTAAAGGGAGTCCACCTTCTTTGCAGCAGCCTTGGCAATATCCCCAATGTATTTGATCCAATTCATGTTGTCTGTGAATATTAATCCAAGGAGTTAAAAAAAAAAACACAGGCTTGTGGAATTCTCTTCCTGCTGACTGTTTTCCTTCTATCTATAATTTTAATCTTTTCAAGGCTAAGGTCAGTAGGTATCTCTTATCTTTGTGCTAATAATCGTTTGTTCTTTTTAGTTCTTTACATCAAGTGGCTTCTTACCTTATCCAGAGCAAGTTTCATAAAACAAAAATTTCTAGCATAAATCAAGTTTCATAAAACAAATATTTCTAGCATAAATCAAGTTCTGCTATCGCAACATAAAACATTTACATTACTCTGATTACTGTTTTCATCTTGAATGTTATTCTCATAACGTTTCAGCCGATGTAAATCCGATCTTCTTGCGGTGTACTTTGTTGAACTCAGGAATCTGTATGGAATTTCAAACGGAACCTTTTATTTAATCCACGGAGTAGCATATTCTCAAACTGTCAGCCATGACCGGGTAAAAGTCTTAAGTAGTTTGCAATTGTATTCTTAATGTCGCCTGCACTGAGAATTGAACCTTCAACCTCTAGAAGAGTGTCACTCTTATAACTAAATTTTACTTAACATTTTATCCGTTATGCCATAGGTTCTTGTGGACAAAAACTAGCAAGAATGCACAATGAACTCACATTCTTACATGTTCAATCGAAGGATTCTTGAGTTCGACAAGATACACCTGAGGAAGATCGAAGGTTAAATTGATCGAAATGTTGTGAAAATAGCACTCAAGATGAGAACAGTAGTCTGAAGAATCCAAATAATACAAACTAGTGTGACCTGTGGAAATTCCACATGGGACTCATTCATATGTAATATATTGATGTTGGCATTCTGTAGATGTTCAGCATAAATGGAGACGCTCTGATATTATTGTAGCTTTTTTGTTAAAACTGCAAAAGTATTTATCTAAGCTAACACAAACGCCCGGCAAAGCCTGGTTGTAAAGTACGCTTAAATATGATATTTTAATTCTTGCAGAATTTGTATATATTATATATTGTTCTGTCGATTTTTATATATTATAAAGTTGCGATTTCAAAAATAAAAAATATATCTTGGGTGCATTAGCTTGAATCGAAACCAAAATAAAAACTTATATATAAAGCTTGAGTTCCTTCAGCCATAACCAAAACTTATGAAGAATTCTTGGTAAAATTATTTTTGACAAGAAGTAGAAGAATATAACAATTAAACGACCCGGATTTAAGCGTGACACACAAAAGAACACACGCGCTATCGTATTAATATATAGATTATCAATCCTCATCTCAAAAACACAGAAACTTCAAACATTTGGTTCATTAAAACAAATATTCATATAAAGATCAATTCAGTCAATGTATTTTAATTAAAATTTATGTAAAATTTCTTTTTTCATTTCATTGGTTTCAAAGAATTTATACTTAGAATTATTATACCTCGCACAGCTTAAGTAAACGTTTGTAGCAGTCGGGATACGTCCTTGACAATCAGTCCAACTGTGGCTTTGTTGCTGTTGGACTGAGGTATTGTTCTGTTCAGTCCTAGGATGTTCAACTTCCCAGGCTTTATCTTCTCTCTTGAGACAAGGTTTATGATGTAATAAATTCGGGTTCTTTCTTACTTGTTATTGGCTGGTTGAGCCATAAATATCAACTGATAATACAACCTGGAAGTGACGTTGAAAAATATACCGACAGTCTCACGTTAAGGATATACCAGCTCCGGCAACAAACCCTAGTTCGATAAAGTGACACTAGATTATTACGTGAATACGTAGCCACATGGTATAATTACGTTGATACACAGGTTTCTGTTAGATCACGAAAGTTAAGCAACGTTGTGTCTAATCAGTATTAAAATGGGTGACCATTTGGAAATTCCAGGTACTGTATGTGCTCTCTGCTTATCTCGGTACTGTTTCCAATTGTCTAGCACTTCTCCTTGCCACTCGACTTAAGTAGTACTGATTCAGGAGAGGTGTAGTTGAGGATTGCGCAATACTTGTCTCACAATTACATGTGCAGCTTACCCTTATAGGAGCTATTCATTATCTCATGAGACTGCTACTGACGAGGTTGCTCAGGCATTTTTTGTACACCAGACTACATTTATCCACATGCGCTGACCTTTTCAAAACCACATTTGACTTTGTGTCTACCCAAAAAAATAACAAAAAGAAATAAATTAAAAAAAAAAACAAAAAAAAAACGAAATAGTTATATGAGATTAAGATATAAAAAAAACAAACAAACAAAAAAAAAAAAACTATTTTTGGAGGCTGAAATTTGTACAGAAAAATAGGAATGCCGATTTTAGCTGTCGAGATTCCTGTTCTTAGTTTGTTTAAAGCTAGCAAATCTGGAATTAAAAGGAATTCCGGGATAAACTTTGGCTAAACATTACAAGAACGTTTCAATATATTTATTTACTTACTAACTCTTTCGTACACAGCGTTGCTCGGGAGTTTTTCTCCTTTGATTTTTATTTCATTGTTTATTTTATTTTTAATGCTCATTTTGTTTAGTGCCTTTTACCAAATTAGATTTTAAAGTAAAATTTAATTATTATGGCATCGTTTGGTCATTAAATAATAAATTGAACCAAATTGTTATAACAATTTTGCTAGGGAAATGTTTTTTGTTGTTGTTTTTTTTTTTTAAATCTCTGTTCATAAAAAAAACTCAATACAAAAATAAAAATTGGGTAAGAATTTTAGAACCAGAAAAATGACTTCTATTTGACAGTTTAAATGCTTCCAAATTCCTTTCAAATTTCGAACTCTCACAAAGTAATTTTGTGTTTTCTTTTCCCAAATATTAGCAAAAGATTAAAATGGATAATTTGTTTACAAAGAAACCTAAATGCATAATGGTGGATTTAATTTCATAATTAAACGATATTTAAAAAAAATTATTTTTTGTATTTATGCTATTACATTTTTTTTTATTTTAACAAATACTCTCTATCTCTATTATTATATAAAAGGAATTTTGTGTGTGTATGTGTGTGAGTTCGTTCTCTATGGACTCCAAAACGGCTGGGCCGATTTCTTTGAAATTTCAAACAAATGTACTTCATGTGTCTGGCAGTGTTTTTAAATAGGCTTTGTATCAGAATATCTTCAATAAGTATCGATAATGAAATTTTTTTTTATTATCCGATGAACGAGGGAACAGGTAATTTGGATTAAAGTTAACGCCTACTACAAGTGCATTTGAAAAGTTTTATTATTGCACAAGTAGAAAAGCCCGGCATATAAAATAAACAGTAGGTTCTTTGATATGACAGGGGAGGGGCGCGTTCGAAATGGACGTTTCTGTTTAGAGCACAATTGAACGATACTCGACTTCGGCATTTTAAAGCTTCAATTCAAATCATTATATAAAAATAATTTTATAAAATCAACAGTAGATTCTCTACAATGCAATGTAAACTACAATATATTGTGGACTAAATCACTGAAGGGAAGCATGTGACACTTCCTCCAAGTGCATCATGGTGGGTTTCCAACAAGAGCAGGCAATAATCGATTTGATTGAAGGATGAGCGATTTCACCGATTTCATCGATAATAAAATATGGGAGGGTGAAATATTCGTTGATCTTCATTCAATCCCAGGCAACGTTGAGTCTTCCTGCTAGTTGATTAATAATAATAATAATAATAATAATAATAATAATAATAATAAACAGTGTACAAGTTATATAGAGACGAGAAATACATTGACACAGAATTTTATTTAAATAGAGATTAAGAACAACAAACATGCGTACAGTCTATGAAAGACATGTAGGCAGCCCATTCCTTTATCGAGGGCTTAATCCCAGGCATTACTTATTTTGGGAGGGACAGGTTTATTGAGGTGAGGAGAAGAGAGGGACATTTTGAAAGTTAGTTTTTTAAGTATCTCCACGACGATGTGTATAACGTCAGTAGTACACATTTTTAGTGACGTCAGAATTTCGTGTGTTTGTGTTAATTTCTATGGATAAGCGTTCGCGTTATAATTATTAATGGTGTAAGTTTTTTTTTTTTTATTTTGCTATGGATAACAAATAATATAAAACTTACCTTTTTGTAAAACAAATACTTTTTTATTAACTAACTACACAGACTAGAGTTAATAAAATAAAATTAATTTTAACGTATTCTGTTGACACATGTATTTAAAAAAAATGTTCTTTACAAGCCTCCGTACATTTTTGAAAAAAAAAAAAAGCGTCAAACATAAGGACCACTCTCTATCAATTTAAATAATAAAATCAAAACGAATTTTTTTAAGGTTGATTTGGGATTTACAATTTTTATTATCTCAATAGTCTTATATTCTTTTATATGAATATATTTTTTTATTATTATTGGAAACCTGTTATTAAAAAAAAAATCCATTTAAACTTCATATCGCGTAATATTTGAATTTAGTATCATTTAAAACTTTTTAAAAATAATTATTTTTTAGAATTGTTTTTTTTTTGTTGTTGTTTGTAATTCGAATAATTATTACCGAGAAAAAAATTATCCAGAAAGTGTTTTTTTTAAACATAATATGGAATTTATGTCCAATTTTATTTACAACTTTGAGGTAAGTAAAATAAATAACAGGATTATATATATATATATATATATATATATATATATATATATATATATATATATATATATATATATATATAAATATAAATTACTATTTTTTTTTTATTATTTGATCTTTTCAGCTTTAAAAAAATGTTGAAACTTTTATCAACCCACATTTATTTTGCTTAGTTTTCGGACCATGAAATATAGGGGGGGGGGTGTAGAACACCTAAAAAATATATTTCCGCTAATATATTTAACGAAACCTACTTTTAATATGTAAGTTTATTTAATAATGATTGAATATAGAAAATTTCAGGAAAATATGATTATTATTTGATTTTTACTAGATTTTTAAAACATGGGTGTGTGAACGGCTTAAAAAACGTCACTACATAGGAACGTTGTTTTAAAGTGTCGATAATGTAAACACGATTTTTGTCTCCCATTTTTATTTTTGTATGCTGTAAAAAATTTAAAAAAAATATTAGCAGTTTATTTGAAGCTTTTTCTATTAAATGGTAAAAAAGTTAGGATAATATTAAATTAAATTAAAATTACATCGTGTTACATATAGGGGGGTTAAAACTGTGGCGCGCGTTGGAGGTATCTATAGTTTTTACTAACAGTGAACACCCTGTCATTCATTTCTGACTACACGCTGCATTAAACCGACCTTGAATCACATCCATCCCTCGTGCAGAAGCAAGTAAATAACTGCCTGCATCCTAGCGGAGTGGACAAAAGTCAATATGCACACAATGTCTACTCAAGTCGATATGAATGCACCTAGCTAGATTCAGCAAAAGCTCACCAATGACCTAGGACTGATCCATTTTCACTGATTGGTGTAGGAAGTTCATGTGTCAGTCACGTGATTTACTTGTTCAGTTTATGTGTGTATAAATTGGGTCAAAAATAGCCGATTTTTTTCCCCAAGTATATATGGTGCTTGCTTAGGTACGACCGACGTAAATAGTTAAAAGAAAAATAATCTAACATATTGTTTGTTGTGTTATCAACAAAAATAATTTTTTAAAAAATCTTATTTAATAATTATTTTAAAACGGGTGCATTGTTAACTTAAAAGTAAAATCACGTGTGAATTAATAATTAAATTCACTTTTAATAAATATAAAAAAAAAATTCACAGTATTTTCTACGGTAAAAAAACAAACAAACAAAAAAACTTCCTTTTAATTTGCACATATTTAAATGTAAAATAATTTTTGATCTTTCGGAAAATAAAATACAGTCACTTTTGGTCCAGTTTTATAAATCCCTCGGCAATTTCTTTGAGAAATGAAACAGAAAATAACGATCCTTTCAAATAGTCAGTTGAACTTTATCCTATGACGTAAGCTGGTCATGTGACTTTTAATGGCACTGCCATCTATTACGTCGTTTTTTTTTTTTTTTAGTTCAACCCTAAATGTAGCAATTCAAAAGTTTTTTTTTCTATTTCTTTTTTTTTTTTTTTTTGTTTGATCTCTCCTTGCACTTAACATATACTTGTAAGATGTTTCTTAAATACATTGAGGACGTTGCCAAAGCTGCTGGAAAGAAGGTGGGTTTCCTTTACCATGATAGAAATAATGATATAAAGCCACCATTAATCCATGCATGGCGTATTGTTATCACATCTGGAATGGTGCATCTACCACTTGTCTCTCACTTAAGAGTCTCAAAATCTAATAGGTCTCGCACTGTCAGTCAAACTCTAACCTCTATCCCATCGCTGCAATGTGGCATCTCTGCGCGTTTTACAAGTAATTTAATGGAATGTTGTCAGATGAACTCAAAACACTTGTACCCCATTGATCGTATATACTGCTGACTAACACAGCAACCAGCAAAATCCCACCTCTTCACTGCTGAGATCCTTAAATTCTGAAGTAGATAAAAGTCAGTATGCACACAGTATCTACCTGAGTCAATATAAATGCACCATGCCAAATTCAAAAGCTCACCAAGTAACTGATTTTTTTTTTTTTTATTATTATTACTAGGGAGTCACCACTTATCAAGGCCCGGCAGCCATTTGGGGATAAGGATTAATGTGTGTATATAATAACATAGTAGTCATCGTGACAATGGGGTAGTAATCGGTAGTGGTAGAAATTGGGTATAATTTGATTATTTAAAGGGTCGGCTCAACAAGAACTTGTTTACATTGGACTTGAAGACGACCATGTTGTAGTCAGCTGGAAACAGGTCAGCAGAACAGAGTTCTACATGCGGGCAGTTCTAGGAAAGAAGCTTTGTTCATGGAATCTGCATTTAGATTTAGGCAGAGAGAGAGAGAGAATGAGGAAAGTTTTTAATAGAGATTGTAGCTGTTGGTTATTGAACTAGGACTGATCCATTTTCACTGAACGGAAGTTAATGTGTCAGTCACGTGATTTATTTGTTTCAGTTTATGTATGCTGGTATAAAATTGGGTCAAAAAAGCCGATTTTCTCCAAAGTGTATATGGCGCTTAGTTCAACCTAAGTGTAACAATTCAAAAAGGATTAAAGAATATGTAAAATGCATATTTGACACATAATGTAATAGAAACCACTCAAAAACCCTTGTATATATCCACTGTACTCACGTGTCGTTTAAACCTACTTAATGTTTTTTTTTAATCCTCTTTTGTGTTTTACAGTTTAAGGTCAGATGATTATTGATTTATCATATAAAAAACAAATAATCATTGTGTAAAAGCAAGAGAAAACAATTGTTTTACTTCTATACTCATTTATAAAGGTGACATTTTTCTATCAGAAGCTAAACATACTACTACGACTACTGCTGCTGCTATTACTACTACTACTACTACTACTACTACAATAAGGGAAATGAAACTTCAAGAAATCTCATAAACTGTACCGTTCTCCCCCTCCCCAAAAATTTAATTACACCAGTATCGCCTGGGATCCTAATTTCTGTAAATTATGGAGAAAAATAAATGTAAACCTAAGCAATCTATTTAATGCTGTAATTTGAATTTAGAAGAAAATCAGAATCAAAATAATTCTGCCCAGTTATGGTTTGAACTCACGAACTTGGTTTCTAAGTACAATAAACTAACTGAATGCTCCACGGCAACAAAATGCTGACACTGTTAATTGTATAAATTAGGTTGCTTTTTCTCCTTTTTTTTTTTATCCCCACCCCTTCTTCTCTTTCCCTCTCTTTGGAGTTCAACGTGCATCAGTCAGGGGCAGTGAAAGAAAAAAGAAAAAAAAAAAAGGAAAAGACACAACTCAAGATTCCTTTTCCCTATTTTTCATCATGGCAAATACATCATGATCGTCATCATTACCACCAGCATCATCATCATCAGAAACACTTTCACTTAAGAATGTTGGCAACCTTCACATGGTCTCTCTTGTAAATACTCAATGTCTTTCTAGAAAGAATTCCAACTAGAAAGACATCAGGGAAACATATGTTACCACTAAGCATGTGATTCATATGAAATGAATGACGTTCAACCGTAAACAAAAATCATCATCATCATCAGGTTTTGATATTGCAAATATCTCCAACTCCGGAACGGGCAACGGCTCATGATTGCCTTCCATACAGTCTGACCCAAAGTGTTGATATCAACCAAACTGCATAGTCAAGTGAACTTATGTACTCAAGCCAGGTTTTATTCAGTGTACCATGCTCACTAGTGTCTTAGCTTCCTAGGCATGTTATGGACTTGATGCAAGATATGAACCGAATATACAAAAAAATAATCATTGTCTGAAGATAACGGTTTCAATCCTACCCAAAGCAGTCCAGAGAATGAGTTGGCCAAAGCGTGGTGAGACAACAATAATTATGAAGATGAGGATAACAGTTTGCAAAAGAATGAATACACAAATTACGAAGCCTCATCTTTAAAAAACAAAAACAACCATTCAGTATGAACCTGACAATAAAAGACCAGATAAGAACACAAAATTGGATTTATAAGACCATAAAACTCCATCCTTGATCATTCTTCGGGGCCATGGCATAGTGGATAGAGGCATTGAGTCTCTACAGTTCCAGGTGAGCATTGTCTGAAGGTAGCGGTTTCAGTCCTACCCAAGAAGGCCAGAGGATTAGTTGGCCAAAACGGGGTGAGACAACAACTATGAAGATGAGATAACAGCCCGCAAAAAAGAATAATTGCAAAAATTATGAAGTCTCATCTCAAAAAATAAAAATAAATATGATATAATGGACTGATCCAACACCCCTCAAATGAATGGACTGTTACGTCTATAAAAAGACAAGCAAACTCTCCTCACGTGGGAGACAGAATTTAGTACTAAGCTGTCAATGGACGCTTAGAAATGTGTGTACCTTTTTACCTAAATAAACCCTTTCTGTACAACCCCAGTAATGACTTGTTATTCATATAATCTACGATATAACAAAATAAAAAAATAAAATATATATATATATACATGTTAATGAAAGAGAGTGCTTACTCATAAGGTGTCCTTCTACCAAACTCCATCAATTAATTAACAACAAAATATACTTCAAATGAAACATGAAATAAAAAAGAAGGAAAAAAACATTAAATATCGAAATAATGGAGTAATAATTGCATGTGAATTGCAAATCTTTCTAAAGAAGAATAAAGAGGAGTTTAATCTGCAGAATAATAAGATTTCAAAATATGAAACACAATTGTTTGACCTTTCTTCACACACTTAACATAGTTTTGTATGACATTTCTGCAAAATTCATATTGTTTGGATTCTTTGGATTATTGTTCTCACCTTCAGTGTTACTTTCCCAATGTTCTGGTCAATGTGACCTCCGACCTTTCTCAGGTGTATCTTGTCGAACTTAGGAATCTTTCTTATCTCGAACTCTGGAATTTGTGCAGAAGTTCGAACAGAATTCTTTATTTAATCCACACAGATAGCATGCTCTCATTCTGTCAGCTATGACTTAATAGAAGTCCCAAATAATTTGTAATTGTACTTTTTTTGGAGTCGTCCCGCACTGATAGACCTGAAGAAGGTTAAGGGCTACATCAACCGAAACGTTGTGTAAGTAATATTCAAGATGAGAACAATAGTCCGAAGAATCCAAATAACACATATCAAAAATTCAGAACAATAATTTTTTTTTTTTTACAAGGTGTCACCACTTATCAAGGCCCGGAAGCCACTCGGAGATAAGGGTTATTGGGTGTACAGTACGTTAGTATTGGAGATTTGATAACGTGTCTTACTTAAGTGGGTGGTTCATCAGGAATTTGTTTATGTTGGACTTGAAGACATCCAGGTTGTAGTCAGGTGAGAAACAGGCAAATGGAACAGAGTTCCACAGGCATGCACTTCTAAGAAAGAAGCTTTGTTCATGGAATCTACGTTTTGGTTTTGGCACAGATAAAGAGTGGGGAAAATTTTTGGCAGTGGTTTCAACTAGACGGTAGTTTATCGTGAAAAGATTGGAGCTCAGGCGAGCACGTGCCATGGAAGTAACGATAAAACAAAGACAGGCTCGCAACGTCTCTTCTGTGGGAGAGAGGTTGCAGGGAAGAGAAGAGCATCCCCCAATAAGCCACGAAGCCTATTTTGTACTCTGTCAAGGCAGGATAGACTGTTTTTAGCAGCTCCTGCCCAGATGTGGCAGCAGTACTCCATCCTTGGACGTACTTGGTTTTTATATAGATAGAGAATTGCATCAGTAGTGAGATATCTTCTGGAGCGGTAGAAGGATCCTACCATTTTCCCAGCGACCTTGGCAACAGACTTGATGTACATGTTCCATTTCAGGTCAGGAGTAAAGGTCAAGCCCAGAAGCTTATCAAAACATGAAGCCTCTCCAAGATGAGACGCATCCATTTCAATTGATGCCAGATTGGGATCAGAGCATGATGATGTAAAGATAGGAGCTTGGATTTAGATGCATTAAAAGTAACCAGCCACCTCTTCCCCCACTGTACCGCACGCTCGAGATCAGAGGAGAGAGAATCAGAGAGGACTTTATCATTTACGGCCTTTGCTGTGTTACCATAGATGGTTGTGTCATCAGCATAGATGTCAACGAATAATTTAAGTATGTGTTTTGGAAGATCATTGATGTAGATCAGGAAGAGTGTTGAACCCAGGATGGACCCCTGAGGGACTCCAGCATTAATACTGAGGGCCTCTGATTTCTGCCTGTCAACCACTACTCTTATGAGCCTATCAGAGAAAAATGATTTAATGATTGAGAAAACATTTCCAGTCATATCGTAGCTGGAAATCTTGTAAAGTAGACCCTTATGCCATACCTTATTGAAGGCCTTTGATATGTCAAAAGCAATTGCCATAGAAAGAAAGCCTTTGTCGAGAGATTCACTAATCTTATGAGATATAACTGTTAGTACATCTGCTGTAGATCTGTCAGAACGGAAACCATATTGCATGTCACTAAGAAGGTTATTTCTGCTGAGGTGGTTGACTACTTCTCTATTTAATATGGATTCCAGCAACTTACTCATGACACACAGGAGACTTATTGGTCTGTACGGAGAGGGAGACGACTTATTACCTGAATTCTTAAATACAGGGCATTTCTTCTAAAACTTGAGGACATTACCGGGGCTGCTGCAAAGAAAAAAAATTAGCCGCAGTAGGTAGGCAGACTCGAACCTGTAACATAAAAGAGGAAAAGGAGGTGGAAAAAGCTAACACGCTAGCTGTCTCAGCCATAGCGACTTAAGATGTCATTGACCTTCGAAATAATGTTTTATAAACATACATTGAGATTGGTAAGCGTGTGGCTTGCAAAAATATTGATGCAACAACTGACCCCTTCTTTGCAAAAAGTGGCCTAGTTGACCACTGCAGAATTAATCCTTTTGGTCAATTTTTGATATTTTTCATCTAAAAGATCGATCTTTCTAACGATACTGATTTTGTAAGGGTCCGATGCATGTGTCGAAAGTTTTTAGCATACACACACACAAACACATTTTCCCTTTTATATAATAGACTAGCAGGGCTACCCGGCGTTGCTCGGGACCATATAAACAATGAAAAAACAAAAGCAGATATTGAACATATGTTTTATTCTTAGGGGAGAGGAATCTTTCATCTCTATGTATTATTTGTTTTATCTACCCTCGGACTGGTATTGTTCATGTTTTATCCCTAGCATAGGTAATTTACAGCATGTATATGAAATTGTTTTACCTTAGGGAGAAGAGAACAGGTAATATACAACATAATGTGTCTATATAGGACAGGTTTTTGGGGGGCCCCCCTTGAAGAAAACTGATCAGTTGACCCACTTCTAGTGGTCCGTTTGACGTGAAATTTCGATATTTGTCATCCGGGTGATGGGGCTTCAATATGATACCAAATTTGTCAAGTTTGGTTCCGTCTTTCAAAAGTTTTAGCGTTACAAACAAACATACATACATACACACAGATTTTTGTCTTTTATATATATAGATAGACTAGCAGGGCTACCCGGCGTTGCTCGGGACCATATAAACAATGAAAAAACAAAAGCAGATATTGAACATATGTTTTATTCTTAGGGGAGAGGAATCTTTCATCTCAAGTTTTAGCGTTACAAACAAACATTTGTCTTTTATATATATAGATAATGACAGGTTTTTTGGGGGGGCCCCCTCGAAGATAACTGATCAGTTGACCAACTTCTAGTGGTCCGTTTGACGTGAAATTTCGATATTTGTCATTCGGGTGATGGGGCTTCGATATGATACCAAATTTGTCAAGTTTGGTTCCGTCTTTCAAAAGTTTTAGCGTTACAAACAAACATACATACACACAGACGTTTGGCTTTTATATATATAGACTAGCAGGGCTACCCGGCGTTGCTCGGGACCGTATAAACAATGAAAAAACAAAAGCAGATATTGAACATATGTTTGATTCTTAGGGGAGAGGAATCTTTCATCTCTATGTATTATTTGTTTTATCTACCCTAGGACTGATATTGTTCATGTTTTATCCCTAGCATAGGTAATTTACAGCATGTATATGAAATTGTTTTACCTTAGGGAGAAGAGAACAGGTAATATACAACATAATGTGTCTATATTACATCCCTGGCAACGCCTAGAAACCAGCTAGAACATGTATTTCAGTCAATCTTTATTATATCCTGGGCTATGCCGGGAAACCAGCTAATCTCTTTTTAGTGACTTGACCACCAAAATACCTCCCTAAGTGTGTCCTTTCTTTTGAACTTATTAGATATAGGTATCTAGAAATGTGTGTGAAATTTTGTTGAATGCATTGTTCACTATGATTTTCTTATTGTTCTACACAATATCAACTGTAGCGAAATAACACAGTAAACTTAGTGTAGTGTTAGAATAAAGAGCAAAGGAAAAAATTAGAATCATATTTTGTAATTGCAAATCTAAATTTGCTAGCATGTACCAGTATTTGCCAGGTTGTGGAAATTTGGAACTTATAACATATGTAGTGGCCTTTTCCTAGATACCTATTGCTAAAAATTATACTTTCATTTTGTTAGAAAAATCTCTCTTCAGATGCCCTGCATCATTCAAAATAAAAACAAATATTTTTATAATTGTTTCAGTATATTGCTACACAATGTGAAAGTTTTTAACGTTTGTAAAAAAAATCATGAATGTGCTTATATTGCAAAAAAGAAAATATCAGTGCACAGTATTGAAAGTGTTTGAGATTCAAAAGTCTGTAACATTTCTACTAACTTCATAAGATGTCATGTGAGAAACTGAATTGAATATCAAGACATTATCTGAAGCGTTTTTATTTTGGTGTAACATATGTGTTTACAGTGAACCTTAACTTTTAATAAACAGATTGGTATGCAATGACATAGGCTAAGAATCTTTAAAATATATATAAATTGGAAAAATGTGTGAACAAATGAAAAAAAAATGATCCGCTCCACTTGATGACATCAAGCACAGTAATATTTTAGTGAAGAAAATATGAAATTGATGTTCAGTGATTAGTTTGGATGAATGAGAAAATGTAATTGTTTGATGCATAAAAATAACTCAGTTGCTGTATTTGATATTAAGCAGCAAAATATAGTGATTTGAATATTTGGGAAAACATCAAACCAGATTATGTAAAAAGAAAAAAAAAAGATGAAATTAGAAAATATATATTTTATGTTTATGAGTTCTGCCAATCAAAATTTTGTGGCAGAAATTGGGTGATTACCATGCAATTTTATTTTGGTAAAATTCTTAAATTATTAGAATGTTTATTATAATTTCTAATTAGTGACTTATTATAATCAAAATCCGCCCTAAAGAGTGTCCTTTCTTTTATTAGGTATCAGAGTAGGTATCAAGATTTCTACTTCTATACAAATGTGATATTTCAGATCTGTACATAAAAAATTTGTTGAATATATAGGTTGAGAATTGTTCTGTGTCGCTCTCTCTCACACACACACGCATTCTCACTTTTATAGATATAATAGATAGATTACTCTAGATATATTTCCATATGTCTGAATACCCTATATACAAATTTTCAAATCTGTAGATAAAAAAATTTGTTGAGTATATAGGTTGAAAATTGTTCTCTCTCTCTCTCTCACACACACATTCTCAATTTTAGAGATATAATAGATAGATTATGCTAGATATATTTCCATATGTCTGAATACCCTATATACAAATTTTCTAATCTGTAGATCCAATATTTGTTGAATATATAGGTTGAAAATTGTTCTTACTCTCTCTCTCTCTCTCTCTGGCTACCTCACACACACATTCTAACTTTTATAGATATAATAGATAGATTATGCTAGATATATTTCCATATGTGTGAATACCCTATATACAAATTTTCTAATTTGTTGTATACATAGGTTGACAATTGTCCTCTCTCTCACACACACACACATTCTCACTTTTATACATATAATAGATAGATTATGCTAGATATATTTCTATATGTCTGAACACCCTATATACAAATGTTCAAATCTGTGGATAAAAAATTTGTTGAATGTATAGGTTGAGAATTTTTATCTCTCTCTTTTTCTCTCTGTCTCTCTCGCTATCTCACACACACGCATTCTCACTTTTATAGATAAAATAGATAGATTATTCTAGATATATTTCCATATGTCTGAATACCCTATATACAAAGTTTCAAATCTGTAGATAAAAAATTTGTTGAATATATAGGTTTAGAATTGTTCTCTCTCTCTCTCTCTCTCACACACACATTCTAACTTTTGTAGTTATAATAGATAGATTATGCTAGATATATTTCCATATGTCTGAATACCCTATATACAAATTTTCTAAACTGTAGGTAAAAAATTTGTTGAGTATGTAGGTTAAGAATTGTTCTCTCTCTCTCTCACACACACACACACACAAGTTCTCACTTTTATAGATATAATAGATAGATTATGCTAGATATATTTCTATATGTCTGCCTACCCTATATACAAATTTCCAAATCTGTGCCCAAAAATGTGTGGAATATATAGGTTGAGAATTGTTCTCTCTCTCTCTCTCTCTCACACATATTCTCACTTTTATAGGTTATATAGGTTGAGAATTTTTTGCTCTTTCCATCACTCACATTCACACTTTTATAGATATAATACATAGATTATGCCAGATATATTTACATATGTCTGAATACCCAATATACACATTTTCAAATCTGTAGATAAAAAATTAGTTGAATATATAGGTTGAGAATTGTTCTCTCTCTCTCTCTTTCTCTCTCTCTCACACACACATTCTCACTTTTATAGATATAATAGATAGATTATGCTAGATATATTTCCATACGTCTGAATACCCTATATCCAAATTTTCTAATATGTAGATAAAAAATTTGTTGAATATATAGGGTGAGAATTTTCCTTCCTCTCTTTCTCTCTCTCTCTTTCTCACACACACACAAGCTGAAAATTGTTCTCTCTCTCTCTCTGACTCTCTCTCTCTCTCACACACACACACACATGGTCATTTTATAGATATAATAGATAGGTTATGCTAGATATATTTCTATATGTCTGAATACCCTATATACAAATTTTTAAATCTGTAGATAAAAAATTTGTTGAGTATATAGGTTGAGAATTGTTCTTTCTCTCTCTCTCACACACACATTCTCACTTTTATAGATATAATAGATTATGCTAGATATATTTCCAAATGTCTGAATACCCTATATACAAATTTTCAAATCTGTAAAGATAGAATTTGTTGAATATATAGGTTGAGAATTGTTCTCTCTCTCTCTCTTTCACACACATTCTCACTTTTATAGATATAATAGATAGATTATGCTAGATATATTTCCTTATGTCTGAATACCCTATATACAAATTATCAAATCTGTAGATACAAAATTTGTTGAGTATATAGGTTGAGAATTGTTCTCTCTCTCTCTCTCTCTCACTCACTCACTCACTCACTCACTCACAAACACACACACACATTCTACCTTTTATAGATATAATAGATTATGCTAGATATATTTCCATATGTCTGAATACCCTGTATACAAATTTTCAGATCTGTACATAAAAATTAGTTGAATATATAGGTTGAGAATTGTTCTCTCTCTCTCTCTTCTCTCTCTCTCTTTCACACACATTCTCACTTTTCTAGATATAATAGATAGATTATGCTAGATATATTTCCATATGTCTGAATACCCTATATACAAATTTTATAATCGGTAGATAAAAAATTTGTTGAATATATAGGGTGAGAATTGTACTTACTCTCTCTCTCTCTCTCTCTCTCTCTCTCTCTCTCTCTCTCTCTCTCTCTCTCTCACGCACACATTCTCACTTTTATGGATATAATAGATAGATTATGCTGGATATATTTCCATATGTCTGAATACCCTATATACAAATGGTCAAATCTGTAGATAACAAATTTATTGAATAGATAGGTTGAGAATTGTTCTCTCTCTCTCTCTCGCAACCTTACACACACAACCACACGCAAACATTATGACTTTTATAGATATAATAGATCGATTATGCTAGATATATTTCCATATGTCTGAATACCCAATATACAAATTTTCAAATCTGTAGGTAAAAAATTTGTTGAATATATAGGTTGAGAATTGTTCTCTCTCTCTCACACACTCACATTCTCACTTTTATAGATATAATGTATAGATTATGCTAGATATATTTCTATATGTCTGAATACACTATATACAAAGTTTAAAATCCGTAGATAAAAATACGTTGAGTATATAGGTTGAGAATTATTCTCTCTCTCTCTTACGCACACACACACACACACACACACATTTTCACTTTTATAGATATAATAGATAGATTATGCTAGATATATTTCCATATGTCTGAATACCCTATATACAAATTTTCAAATCTGTAGATAAAAAATGTATTGAATATATAGGTTGAGAATTGTTGTCTCTCTCTCTCTCTCTCTCTCTCTCTCTCTCTCTGGCTACCTCACACACACACACATTTTCACTTTTATAGATATAATAGATAGATTATGCTAGATATATTTCCATATGTCTGAATACCCTATATACAAACTTTCAAATCTGTAGATAAAAAATTTGTTGAGTATATAGGTTGAGAATTGTTCTCTCTCTCTCACACGAAACTGTGCGCTCGGCTTCTTCCCCCCCTTCCCACCCCAAATGCTTGGGAAACTGTGCACTGTTTTTGTTGGTTTTCAAGCTGCCTCTTCCCCCCCCCCACACACACACACAGTTTAACAGTAGTAGGAGGTCAAGAGAAAGAGGGTGAGAGAGAGAGAAGAGTAAGTTGGTGAGAGAGAGAGAAAAGAGAAAGAGGGTGTTGGTTTTATATTTTTATTATCGTCTAATATTTTGAAAGCTGAATTTCTAATAAAATGTGCATCTATAGGAGATAATGCCTGGGAATGTGTTCCCCCCCCACAGTTTAACAGTGGTGTGACGTCAAGAGAAAGAGGGTGAGAGAGAGGGAAGAGTAAGTGGGTGAGAGAGAGAAAGAGAGAGAAAAAAAAGAAAGACGGTGTTGGTTTTGTGAAAAAAGTTGTTATTTACAATTGTTCGCATTCTTGGCCTTTTGGTCAAGATCAAAGTGTAGTATCTGTTCTTCAGATGCTGCACTTCTATTTCTTGTTCTCTTTCGGTGGAGGAGAAATCCTCCACGACTGAGACAATTTTTATTTTTGTACCTTTTCTCCACGTTAAAAAACGACCCTGGTGTCTAACTCTGTCCCGTGGGGAGGCATAGTAAATAGGTACAATTGTTCGCCATTAGTGGATGTTGACGTCACGTCACGTGACATGACTAAGCGTTTTTTTTTTTAGTATGAATAACATTTTTTGTTTTAATTATAAAGTCTACACTTAATTTTATAGAAAATGATGTATATATAATAGAAAAAAAAAATTACTGGTTTTGTTGGATTCAAGTGGATCCCCCCCCTCCAGTTTAAGAGATAGCAGGTCACGTGGTAATATACAAAATGGCTAGCGTAAATATAAAGATCGGTTTTTTTATCGACGAATATTTTGAAAGCTGAATTTTTTTTTATTCCTGTACATTTTTTCCTGATATTTTTCGTTAAAACTCTTGTATAAATACTATTTTTAACCAGTTAAATACGTTGGAGACATTGTCATGGAGTTTAATAATCTCTAGAACAAAGCAGAAGAGAAATTACAAAAGTATCGGTAAAACAAAGTGTTTGTTTACATTTGTTCGCCATTACTGGATGTTGACGTCACGTCACGTGACATGACTAAGCGTTTTTGGATTATGTAATATTAACATTAAAATGACAGGTTTTTTTGGGGGCCCCCCCTAGGAGAGAAATGATCAGTTCACCCCCTTTTAATGGTCCGTTTGGTGTGGAATTTCAATATTTGTCATGCGGGTGATCAAGGTTCAATATGATACATAATTTGTCAACTTTGGTTGTGTCTGTCAAAAGTTTGAGCTGACGTCACGTCACGTGACACGTATTGAATAACGTTAAAATGACAGGTTTTTTTGGGGGCCCCCCTAGGAGAAAAACGATCAGTTGACCCCTTTCTACTGGTCCGTTTGACGTGAAATTTCGATATTTGTCATCCGGGTGATCAAGGTGCAATATGATACCAAATTTGTCAACTCTGGTTCCGTCTTTCAAAAGTTTTAGCGTTACAAACAAACATACATACATACATACATACATACACACCGATTTTTGCCTTTTATATATATAGAAGAAGAAGATAGAAGAAGAAGATTAGAAGCTCACGATTATCCCAAAGTTATGCCATTTTATTTTCCAAATGCACTTGCTTTTTGTGTGAGGAGCATACTTTGAAAACCTTCTTTTCTAAAAGAAATTTGTGCTCTTCCTTTTCTGGAACTTTCCACTATTTGCGAGAACTTTTAAACATCTTTCATAAATAAAGGCCATACCTCAGCAGGATAAGACAGATGAATCAGACAAGCTTTTCTTGTTTTTTCAAATTCCTTATACTGAAATGCATCTGTTATTAAAAATAAAAGTTTACTTTTTTTTTTCTTTAAATAGTTTTTACTGAAATAACACAAATTCTTTGGCATTGTAAACGTGTATTTTCAAAGTCTTGCACATGGTTGCAGTTTTATTCACGAGAAGTAACAGCGGAACTAACGTCATGTAAAAGACGATGTCATTGGAAGGTGGAAGACGTGTTTCAAATCTAGTGATTTATCATCAAGAGGGGATAACTTTTAGAGACATGTTAATGAGTTTCAATTTACTTGCCTCCCCATGAGGGCAAAGTTAAACTCAGTCGGTTTTTTTTTTTGGTTTTTTTTTTTCCATGGAGTTAATAATACAGCATAATCACGTTTACACACGGGTTCCCATCAGATCAGCAAAGTTAAGCAACGTTGAGCTCAGTCAGTACTAAAATGCATGACCATTTGGGGTTTTTATGTGTTTTTTAACCGGTAAAAATAGCTGCTAAGGGGTCAAAATTGAAAGAAATTGAAACTTGACAGGTGTAAGTAAATCGACTTACGTTCCCTTATATGATTGCACAAATATGTATGCATTAATACTAGTTAATTTTTAACCATTTCATATCCAACTGCCGATAGCTGAAACGGTAATATACTCAGGCTGGAACACTATCTGTTTTTGTTTTACTTTCGATTCTTGCCCAAGTCATTTTTTTTTTTTACCTTTGAAATAACTATTATATATATTAGGTACAATATAATAATCAATAGAGAATTGGCTCTATGATAATAAATGCAAAATCTGCATAAATTAAAATATCATATTTAAACGTATTTTACAGTCGGGCATTTTGCTAGTTCAAAAGAAACACTTCCTTTGTTGCCATTCTATTTGTTTCAAATTTAAAAAGTCGGAGCATCAGAAAGTTCGATCAGATGTTCTGTTGGCTTGTTAAGCTTAGAGTCGTCTCAAAGCTTTCTCTCGACTGATGGTGATAGACACTCATAAAGCAAAGTCAATACATGTTTCACAACAATTTTTGGTTGAATAGGAGAGGAGCCGCTTTCTCAATCAGGACCCCTGGACCTTGGAATAGATTTTCAAGGGAGGTAATAAATGTGTCAATAACAACAATTCAAGGTGAATTTGGACAGGTGCTGAGCTACTGTATCCTTTCCTATGTCAATTTCTACCACTCTTTCTTTACATAGCATAGTGTATATATAAAATATTGAATTGGTTTTAGGACAATACATAGTTAAAGCAAAATAATTTGTTTTGAACTATTAAAATAATTTCTGACAGTATTGATAATGTTTGCTCATTTATTCATTTTTTATTATCATTTATGTTTGAATTCAGCATAAATCAAATGTATGACCCCATTATAACAAAGCTATAATTATTTTGTTAAAGTAATGTTTTAAGCTCTAATCATTAGAAAATCCAAATACTTTAATTGATAGCTAAAAATTAAAAATCTCAACGTTTTCATTACATTTTGTTTTCTAGTCGTAGCATCTGCTTTATTTGTTTAGAATTTATTATTTAATACAATATTTTCCATTTCTAAAAGTAGTTTAAGATTTCTGGTATTTCGAAATGAGACAAATTTTTCAATATATTTATTACGTTTAAAAAAAATTGTGGCTGATAGACAGACGGACAAAATCTCTGTTTATATAAGATACTATTTTCGCATATTCTTTTTTAATTCCATTGTATCAATTTTATTTCTATAAACAAGTTTTAAATATATAATAGTAATTTTAATAAAATGATAAAGAACTGAAAATGCAATAATTTTTTTCCTGTTCACTTTGAAGTTAATACTCAAGGGAGGTAATTCAAACATACAATAAATTATTTTTTGATGCTTCTATATTGAACCAACGAATGGAAATATTGATTTCTAAGTAAAACAAATGGTATCTACGTAACTGTCATGGCGCAAATAGTAACATGTCCATAAATTACAACAAACGATAAGGTAGAACAACAATTATTAATGAAAAAAGAAAATTGTGAAATGGAGCAAAATCGCTATATTATGCTTACTAAATAAAGAGCCCAGTTGACAGGGGAGGTTATTAAGTTCTGTTGCTTACATCACGTGACGAGCGTAATTCAAAATGTTTTACAAATTTTATTTCATAATTCAACTTTATTGAAAACTATTTTTCATTAATAATTATTAATCTACCTTATCGTTTTCTATGATTTTTGGATGTGATACCATTTGTTTTACTGGAAATTCAATATTTCGATTTTCAAATTTTATTTATTCAATAAAGAAGCACTGATTTTTTTCCTTCTGTTTATCTTTACAATGTTGGTTTTATTAAAACCAGATTTATATGAAAAAAGAAATTTCTTAGCAAAATTTTAAGAATTTATACAAAAAACAAAAAAACAAAACAAAACAGCATCTTCCTAATATGGCAATTCGTTTTTATTTTTTTTTCACTTTGTTATTTTTTAATTTAAAAAGCTAAAAAAAATTTTTTTTGTTGTTTATTCATATACAGTTCGGATCTCTTACCTGCTCCCTGTTTCAACATGCAGAAACTTAAATGTAATGTGAACAAACATCTTGTTGCACAACTCACCATGTATGTTTCCCCGATGCCTGTAAATCTGGCTACTATCACAGCAACTCCTTAATTTAGATGGCAATATGCTTTGTTTGATAAAAAAATCTATTTATATAGTTTTTTATTTCTTTTCTGCAATTAATAATTTTATTTTGAGCGAGATTAAATAGAAAAAAAAATAACCACTCTCCCATTAATGTTCTTAATTCTTTAGAATACCGTGAACTGCTCGCAGCCGCATAGTATTATATGTGTATTGAGCAAACGGCTCTTTCTATTCATAGGACTCGTTGCTTTGACAACCATGAATCAATAAACAAACAAAACAGTCAAATGTTTTTGTCCCCCCCCCCCAATAAAAAAAAAACAACAATTGTATTATTACTCAGGAAGAACATTTACTATGGCTATGATGGTAATATATCTATTGCGCTTTTCATCAAATATTCTACTCCTATTAGCATTTAGGATAATCAGTAATAATAAGTATTGTTTTTGTTTTTTTTATTACATTTACACCCCAAACAAGGCGCAATGCCACTTTGATGTAGGGGGCTACTATCAGGGACATAAGCTACAGAGATACTATGTAGGGAGTTGGGTAGCAAGATGCCTGTTCACATTATACTTGAACTTCTGCATGTCAGTAGAGTTGGGGAAACAGGGACCCGGAAGGGAGTTCCAAAATCTAGCAGTTCTAGGGAAGAAACTACTGAAGTAGAAACCTCTCTTACATCTAGGGATCTCTACTGTGTAGGGGTGGGATTTAGCTGCTAGTCGGGTTTGTCGGAGGTATTTACATTGAGGAGGTACACGTGCTTGCAGTTCATCAGAGCATTCACCATTGTGTTATCATTTGTAAATTTTACTATATAAAATACTAACCTGGGTGCTCGGCGTTGGCTGGGTGTGTGGAGGTATGTGTAAGGGGTTGGTTGAGCGCAAAAAAAAAAAAAAATTAGGAGTAGTAGGCAGGTTTGAACCCATAACACGCAGGGTGAAAAAGGAGGTGAAAAAAAGCAAACGATCTTATCGATGTGGTCCAAATAACATCTTTTATGTGAGGTTTGAATGGCTTGCAAAAATGTTGACGAAAAAAGTGACCCCTCCTTGTAAAAAATGGTTCAGTTGACGGTGAAAGAATTGATGTTTTGGGCCAATTTTTCGATATTTGTCGTTTGAGACATCGAGCTTTAAAACGATATCAATTTTGTTACGGTCGGACGTGTCGAAAGTTTTTGGCAGACATATAAACACACACATACACACACACATTTTGTCCTTTATATAGTAGAAGATAAAGCACAACTTATGTTTTATGTGACATTATATATATACTAACAGAGAGACCCGATATTACCCAGGATTGAATGAGGATCAACGAATGTTCCACACTTCCCAAACTTTTCTAGTCATTGAAATCAGTGAAAATTGATTGCCTGCTCTAGTTGGGGACCCACCACAATGTACAGGAAGAAATTTTCACATGTCTCCTCACAGCGACTTAAGCAAAATACACTGCAGTCTACATTGCTGGTTTTATAAAATCATCTTCATATAATGACTTGAATTCAAGTTTAGGATGTAAAAAGTAAAACGTCAAGTATCATTGTTCAATTGTGCTCTAAACAGAAACATTCTGAAGCATTTTTAACGCACCCCTATCTCATCAAAGAATCTACTGATGATTTTATAGGCCGGACTGTTCTGCTTGTGCGGTGATAAAACTTCTCAACTGCACTTGTGATATTAGGCTGTATAAGAGTGTTAACTTCAATAAAAATCGAACTATTCCTTCATTAATAAGATTTTTTTATTATCAATTTTTGATACTTATCGGGTACATTCTGATACAAAACCTATCTAAGAACACTCTCAGACACATAAAGTACAGTTGTATGAAATTTCAAAAATGTCTGTCCAGCTGTTTCGGAGTCCATAGGGAACTCTCCCTCTCTCTTTCACACGCGCACACACACACACACACACACACACAAAATTCCCTTTATAAAGTTGGATATATATATATATATATATATATATATATATATATATATATATATACACACACACACAACCTGATGATATAGATATACCACCTTTTTTGGCAATTTTCAAATCTCAGCAAATATTGATCAGAATTTAACAGATGAAGGCTCGTTGGATAGGTAATGACCTGAATTGTTTAATGGACGATGTGACATTTGTCGTTAATGTCGCACATTAAAGGGATCATTCATCATCTAGAGCCTATTTTTGGCAGTTTTTTACAGCCATAAAATGTTTCAATCACAGTCATTTGTTTTCCTAGTTTTGCATATGTATTACAAAATATCTGATATTTCCCCAAAACCTCTGGCCTTGATGGAGGGGAGGTTAAAACTTGCTTCTATGGTTTTAAATAATTTGAAATAATAGCAAGAGGAGACTTGATTCCAAATATTTCTCATATAGCTCCCCTGTTTGATTTTCATATATAAAGTTAATTTAACAATGTATAAGGATTATTTGACACTGGAGATATTCATAATCGTACCCTATTTCCAAAAGAAGGGCGATATAATATGAGAAATATTTGGAATCAAGTCTATCCTTGCTGTTATTTCAGATCATTTGAAACCATAGCAGCAAGTTTTAGTCCCCCCTAAAGCAAAGGTTTTGGGGAAAGACACTCTGTCTGTGTCCCTTCTAGCTGCAAACCAGCTGAACTTTGTCAATCCCTCGTGTCATTTTATTTTTTATAGCTAAAATAGATGGATGGCTTGACAAATTTAAGTTGGCTGAAACATGTACGCAAATATGTAGCCAAATTATGTTTGTAAAAATAAATATATTTGTTCTTGTTTCTGCCATTGGCTGTGGTCCTCTCCACCTTAAAGTGTTTATAAGAATAAACCGAATGGTGCTTCACTCGGATGCAATAACTCAACCCAGCCCATCAGTAATTTGATTGGCCACTTAAATTCCTCTATTCTTATTTGAGAGCGGAAGGAAAAAATCAGAGCATGATTTTATAAACTTGAATTTCTGCACGCAAATGATATTTACAAAAATATAATTATACAATTGAAAGGTTGCTACAAACAAACTCATCTAGAGGTCAAGCTTGGCATAAGGTCAAGTATTAATTGACGACCATTAAGAATTGTTTAAATAAAACTTTTGGGAATTTTTTACTATAGACAACAGAACAAAAAAGTATTAAAAAAAGCAAATATATAACAAATAAATGTTATCAAAGGCAAAATAAGTTTCTGTTCTACCTAGCTGGATAAGTTTTTAGTGTTGTCATGTATTTTAAAGCGTTTATTCAGTTAAAAACAAGTAATATCGAATGATATATAAGAACAAGCAACAATGGCCGATATGATAGTCACATCACTCAAAAATAAAAAAAATTAACAAAATCTTGGTAGAAATTAACTCAATAAATGTCATAGTAACATTTCCCCTTCACTCCTCACATTAAGAATCGACCTTGTGCCTAATTTGCTCGGTGGGGGAAGCAAATAAATACCCTTTTCTTGGCCTTTTGGCCAATATCAAAATGTAGTATCTGTTCTTACTACATGCTGTTGCTGTACCTGTGTTTATAACTTTGTGATATAAAGTGGGGGATCACTTTTCTGTATTAATTTAATGTAAAATGATCACCCACTTTACAACCAGTTAGTCTCAAAGCCGTTCAAGTCATTCTCCAGATCATTCAAGTTGTTTTTGAAGGATTCCAGCTATTTTTTAAGCATTCAAGTCATTCTTAAGGTCATTCAATTCATCCATTAAAGTCATTCTAAGTCATTTAATTCATCCATTAAAGTCATTCTAAGTCATTTTTCGGTCTAAAATGACCGAAAAATGGGCTGAAATGACTTAAATAAAGAAAAATATTTTTTTTAAAAGTTTATCTTTATGAATGTCATGTCAATCCTACATTCACGCATTCATTCATTACACGAGAGCACGCGACTAGTGGCCATCGGCCTTGTTGATACTAAACATTGAGAACTAAAATCAGTCAATAATCAATCAATAATTCCTATCGATTGATCACCTCAGACTAGTAAAGAAAACACTTGTTTTTTAATCCATTTCTGATGTTTCAAAAATGGTTGGTCACTTTGCCTCTGGACATTTATTGTGAATTAATTCATCTCTATGCAATGTGTACGCCGTGTGATGGTGCATGGAAGTAAAATCTGGTCAGTGAGGGTTGAGGACATGTGTTGCCTGAAGAGAAGTTATATAAGAATGGTATGATGGATTATGATGGATGCGTAATGCAAGTTTTAAAGGCAGGCTTATATATATTAATCCTTTGAGATAATAATAATAATAATAATTACTGGCAATATGGTAACAAGGCTCAGCATTCCAATCCTGTCGCAGTTAACCACCTGAAGAAGTCTAGAGGATGAGTTGGCCGAAACGTGATGAAACAACAACTATGAAGATGAGGATAACAGTCTGCAAAAGAATGACGACACAGGCTTAGGTCTGTTGAGTTCAGAGGAAGATTACATCTGGACAGTATAGGGAGATACGTGCAGAACAGGAGACTTTGATGGTATTGTCACGTTGAAAGAATAGATGAGAGCTCTTGGGTTAGTAGATGTTGAACAATTGAGGTAACCAGTTCACAGGTGCAGGTCAAAGAAAAGGTGGGAGAAAGTGATAAGGCTGGATTTGAGAGAAAGAAGGATAAACGAAGACTTGGTCAGGGATAGTTTGGAAGTCAGTTTCTAAAAGTCGTCCAATACATGTCAGCATGTAAAACAGACATGAAAATGAAGATGATGATGTTTCCAATCTACAATGAAACTGACTCCACTTTACTGTTTTTTAATTGTTATTATTTTTCTTTGACTAAAACATTGTTTAATTAGAAAAAATTTAAAGTAAAAAGTATGTTATTTGTGAAAATGTTGCTTCAGGAATTATAGTGATCTTTCTGAGAGTATACACAAGTTATCTCTTGTAAATTATACTGAGTCACGAGAGAATACACTCTCCTGTTTCCAGAAATCAAAAATTTAATCCCATCCACTTGGGAAATATAGGACGGGATATCATCGTCTCTTTGGCGCTATAGCCTAGTCTGGGGGTCTCCAAACTATGGCTCACTGGCCAGATCCGGCCTGCAAAAGTCTTTTATCTGGCCCACAGAGCTCTTATAGAAGACATAAAAATATTCAGAAAATATTTTTAAAATGGAAATAGTGGTAAAAATATTGTAATTGTTTTTCTTTTTGTTTCGAAAATAATTTTTAAAAATGAGGTTTTGGAGAACGAGTTTCACTAAAAAGCAAAGCTAATGATCAAAAGAGTATAAAACGCAGGTAATTTTTTTATTTTGGCCCACGTAACTCTAAAATGTCAGCAATCTCGTCCACTGTTCGAAAAGTTTGGAGTTCTCATGACCTAGGCCATCAGATGTGGTTCAACTAGTTCTCCATTCTTGGCATTTTTTGAACAAAGCTTGATGCCATATTCTGTCAGGCCCCTCCTGGTCAAAGTCACATGAGATTCACAAAATGGCTTCACTCAAATGTAAGTATTTCATCCACTGCATATGCCACCTCTCTTTATTCTTTGAGCCTGACAATAAATGTTCTTCATTGATGGAGAACGTTTATTTTTACGTGATCTATAGAATAGTCTGCTTGCTCCTTCCTTAGTTTTTGTGTTACATTTTTAAAAAAGGCAAAATACAATTTTTGATGACCAGTGCTTCAAAATTTAGCTTTAAAAAGACCAATCTGGCAACCATGGACGAAAATATAAGAATGACTTCCCTTTGATGCAGCTTCGTTTTCAAATATCATTATAATAATATATGATCATTGCTGCAGTAGTGTGAGAAAGGAAATCATAATTTTGACGCGCAGTGTTTCTTCATCAAAGAAATAAATCAGCGAAGCATTATGTAAAAAAAAGAGAACATTTGAAAGAAAGGGGGGGGGGCATTGTCTGCTAAGAAGTACTGGACTGAAACAGTAAATTAAAGATTATCTCTTACAATGTGATTTTATTATTTGTTTATTATTTGTATTAAACTATGTAGCACAATATTACTTTTTTTAGTATTAGTACTTATTAATTTATCTCATTTGGGTCATTATTGGTATTAGTTTTTTTTTGGGGGGGGTTGTACAAAAAATAATTTTTAGCACTATCCAGAAAATAACTTTATCAAAACATATTGATTAAATATATTTCTCATTCTGTGGAATTTCCGCAGGTCCTGCTAGTAAAAAACATGTTAAAAACTTACATTATATTTGTGAAACCTCAAAATGAAAACTTCCCTGGAAAAATGGTCGCCATTTTTATAAAAAAAAAAGTTAAAAAAGAGGCTACATATGGAAGAACGATAACTGAAGTTTATAATTTGCTAGTTAAAGGACGGGCATATGACTTTGAGTTATCGTTTTTTTTTTTTTTTCTTAACAAGCCACTTACTCAGCTTGTTTATAAAATTTGCAACTATATTTTTCTGGCTTAGTTTTCATTTCAGCATTTGACATGTATGATGAAAGTTCTCTGTAATTTAGTGTTTTCAATATTTTCACTGACACTATATTTAAGTATACAAAAGTTAACAATATTTTCGCAGTTATATAAGCAGACAGTAAAAGAATAGTTAACAGTCGATAAATTGTAAAAAAATCAACAAAAATAAACAAAGTGCTTGTATTAATCGGTAAAATTTAATTATTTACCAACCTGCGTACTTTTAACGTGCTGATTTCCCCCCCCCCTCCCAAGATTTTTGTTCAAAGCGGTATTTACAAAGGAACTTTTGAGAAGGCATAAAAGTAAAACGACTACCGCTGGCCGAGAGATTCAAAATGGGCCAAAAAGCCATCTCTGACTCTATTAGGAACAAACTACTTGGCCAACGTTAACCGCGAGAAATACAGTTGAAGTTAACATTTATATAAAGTGTAAATGCCATTCAAGATGGCCGAAAGTGATCTTATGATTTTAATATCATGATCTGAGCATGTGGGCTTATGTTCGAGTAACCTTGTCTGACTGTCTGAGGAACGTTCTCTACCAAACTTCTCTGCCAATATTTGGTCTACACACTTGAAACTTGATATATAAGGGATTCAGACCTATGGAACAACTTTGATAGCTACTATGGGGTGAAAATTGAAAAAAAATGGGAACTTGGTAGGCCTAAGTTGACATAAAGTGTTATTTTTTTAAGTTTTTATATGCATAAGGACATAGTAGAGATGGAAACTAATAAGACTGGAGAGCTGTATGTTTTTGCTTCGATTTTAGCTAACGGCATCCAAGTCATATATATTTTTTTAATTTTTAAAATCATATTATACATATATATATAATGACAAAAGGTCTATATTTCAAATTTCAAGATATTGCCCATCTTACCGTTTATTTCTTTAAGCATGTTAAAATGCCCAATTCTTGACAGCATCTGCTTTGTAACGCAGAATCATTCATATGATTATGTCAAATTTTGAATTTATTCTGCCCATACCTCATCAGAAGAAAAGGAACTCATCAACTTAAAAAGAAAATAAAAGAATATGATGATCACAAAATCCGAAAATCAAAAGTGAAGTTGCAATTGTGTTTTCTTTTAGTCACGCCATCTTTGAATTTTAATGTCATTAAAATTCAAAGATGGCGTGACTTTCGTATATATAAAATGCGGCAATTTACAAAAAATAATATATTGCAAATCATCCTTGCTACAGCCCCTATTATCGTTTTTGCTTTTTAAATATAAATATAACATGTTTTCATATCGAAATCTCATACGGAATGATCACCCACTTCCATAGCACCAGGTGGTAATAATCAACTACTTTCAATGTTATATAACCATTTTTTTTTTTTTTTAAAGTGGAGGGAGATACTTGTGGATCAAGAATAAACCTTATGGAAAAAAGGGGGTGTAGGAAGAGAGTGCAAATGAATAGATTAGCTAACTTATCAGATTTGTGCTGGAATGGTCATTAATTCTATTGGAGCATCAGTGGTGTTGGGTAGAGTTATGGAGGTTATTCATCCATAATATGGGATAAGGAAAACACATAAAAGTATGTAATTAGTTTTAGTTATAACGTTTTGATGCATTTAATATTTAAATACATAAAAGAATAGTTACACCACCATCATTATCATCATCTCTTAGAAATTAAGAAACTGGCCAATAATAATAATTAATTCATTCAAGTGATGTCCTGCCTGGAACATTGACGGCTATAACTCTCCATCTATCTCTATCCCTCGAGACAGCCATCTTCTATATATATAAATCTCAAACGCCTGTTTAAATGTATGTATGTATGTATGTATGTATGTATGCCTAAAACTTTCGACAGAGGTGACAGATTTTCACAAGATCTGTATCGTTTTGAAGCTCAACCCTTCGGACAACAAATATCGAAAAATTAGCTAAAAACATTAATTCTTTCACCCCCAACTGAGCACTTTTCTGCAAGTAGGGGGTAGCTTTTTTCGACGATATTTTTAAAAGTCTTTTCGATTGATTAGCCTTAATTTAAACCTTTGCCATTTCCGGGTTGGCGATGGACGCAACGGCAAAGACGTCACGTTTTTTTTTCAAGTTCTTTTCCCTTTTGTGGTACGGTTTCTTTTGCTCAACACACACCTCAAAACACCCTAGCAACGCCGGGTACCCAGGCTAGTGAATTGATAATTTGCTCATCATTCAGAACCGCATTTAAGCTGTTTCTCGAACGTGTTTGATGTATTGCTGTAGCTTTCTTTGCACAAACAGTATGTTGCAGTTTCTTTCTGTCCGAGCAGTGCTCATACTGGGCGATTGTCCTGACCATTGTATCCAAAGGAATCTTCTGCCCAACATAACGAGATACGAAACCATGAACAGAATTATTCCTGATTGCTTCTGTATTACATCAGCCACCTGCTTTCCATGACCTCACGTTACCCTGATCGGGGCGGAGGGAGCTGCAGTAGGTTCTCAACCTTGCCCAAGGGTCACCCACAGACTAGCGAAAGGAAGGAGATGCTTTACTCTTTCTTTGACAGTAGTGCTGTCTGTCCCACCACCCTATACAGGGTCTAATATTCCCAAATGGCCATCCATCTGGTATTGGCCAGTCTTATCGTTGCTTAACTCCGATGATCTGCCGGGGGAACTGGTATGTCAATGTGATTGTGCCGTATTCCATAATAATTGGTTACATCTTCTTAAAAACGCAATTTGGTCGGAAAATGCGTGATCATTTTACGTTAAATTTATATTAGAAAGTCTTTTTGTTTTTTATTTATTTATTTTTTAATCTGTTTGCATGTCATCATCCAAAAAAGTTTAATTTTATTTTTTGCGATGGAAGGAGGGGGGGGGCATTAGCATAGAGTTGTGACCTTCACCTTCATAAACCTTCTATTTACGAAAGCCACGATAGAGCAGAGCCTAGGTCTCCAAATAATACTCAAATATTTTTGGTGATATCGGTAATCACGTCGATTGTTGTTTTCGACCTCGTTTATGCTCACTAACTCCACCTCTTCCTAATCAGGCCTCTCGGGGGGTGGGGTTTACCTACTTTAGCTTTGCTACACCTTTATCAGGTTGACGTTCTTCTCTATCGTCTTTGGGAAGAAAAAGAAGTGAGAGAGTTGTCTTTTTATAAATATTTGTCAGGTATTATTATTGGTACTGGTTGGTACATATCTTGCGTCGTTTCAGTGTTTTCTCTGAAGTTGTTTTTTTTTTTTTTTTTTTTTTTTTTTTCGGTTTGTACGCATTTTTTCTTAGCACACGTAGCGTTGAAATGGATCTCTGCGATCTGTTTTCATTGGTTAAAACTTAATTTTTAATTTCTTGTGGGAAATTTCATTGTTTAAAAGAGAAAAAAAAAGTGATGAAGAATTTCGGTTTAGTTTCAAATTGCCGACCATAATTCAAATGGGAAGAGAAAGTCACTTGAGCTTTAAAACTATGGATTATATGATAATAAGAATAAGTTTTTTAAGGGCTCATTGGATAGTGGATTTTGAAACAAACGAATTTCAGGTAAAAACCTTATTACGCACTTACGAGTCATGTCAGAATTAGTATAAATTAAAAAAAAAAAAAAAAAATTACAAAAAATGATCCAATAGAAAATATACTACGTCCGGTTTTTGCAAAAAAAAAAAAAAAAAAAATCGGCACTTGTGCAGTTGTGCATTACATTTTTTATTTTTTTATTTTTTTATTTTATTTTTTTTACAATTTGCTATTGTTTTCAGTTTTGAAGAACTCTTTTGACGGGGAGATAATTAAAAAAAATACCTTTCCCGAAAATGTCAGTTTCGCGTAAATTTTCGTTTAAAACAAAACAAATACAGCAAACTAATACAACAACACAAAATAAAATATTAATTATCTGAACATTTATTAAGTTAAAATAAAATTAAGAAAAGTTCATTTTCTCAAAAAACAAACAAAAAAAAAAAAGTCACACGCAATCCAATGACTGTTGCGAACTATCTATCAGATGTAAAAGTTATAGATTTCCATATAATGACAATTTTCATTCATTTCAGAATTCCTTTAATTATATTCAATAATTCAATAAATGTTCAAATAATTAATGTTTTATTTCGTATTATTGTATTATTTTTGAGGGTTTGATTTGATTTTTAACTGAAAGTGAAGTTAAACTTTGATAACTTTGGATTGGGTCTTTATGAATTGTTTCCATATCAAAGGAGTTCTTCAGAAATGAAAACAAACAAACAAAGAACAAACCAAAAAAAAACAAAAAAACAGTAATGCACAAAGTTGTGGAAAAAAATATCATCCACAATAACGGTCCGACATTTTGTATTTTGAAATGACAGATTGTCAAATTGATCGATTGCAGTTACCTCCCGTGGATTTTGAGAACTCTTACACATTAAAACATAGGATAAAACTCTATAAATCGATAAACTCGATGGATTCTATTTTTATTTGTAATTATTTTTCTACTGAATCGTTTTTCGTAAATTTTGGAATTTATACTAATTTCAACATGACACATAATGTAATGTTTTCACCTGAAATGCGTTTGTTTCAAAATCCACTATTCTGAAAAAGCACCTGTCTATTGTTATCTATCTATTATAATATAAAACTCGAATCTTTTTGCTTGGGCGTTGAAACCATTCATCCGGTTTACGACTTCTGGTTTAAAAAATTCTGTGCATGCGTAAATAAATAAAAACAAAACCGTAAATTTTTTTATTATCGGAATCCTTTCGAGATGAGCAATTTATACATTTATTTATTTGCGAACTATTATCCTCATTTTCTAGTTGTTGTTTCAAAGCGTTTCGGCCAACTATTCTTCTAGCCTTTGTCAGGTGGTAAACCACGACGGAATAGAAACGCCGAATCTCTTAACTGTATCCTCAGTAATTACTGCCTTCCATAGTTGTTGTCATCTCACTACGTTTTAGCCAACTAAGCCTCTGGCCGGCTTTGGGTAGGATTGAAACCGCTATCTTTAGAAAATGCTCACCTGAAACGCTAGAGATTAAACGCCTCTATCCACTGCGCAACGAGCCTTTAAGGGCGATCATGGTTGGATTTTTTGGTCATATATACAAGTTTTATTCGTTCTTTTCTGGTCTTCCATCATCGAGTCTGTATCGGATGTTATATTATTTTTATTATTGAAATTCTTTTGAGATGAGCAATTGATCGCCCTTCGGGACTCTGACGCAGTGGATAGAGACTAATCCAAATCTAAATGACCTATTTTTAAACAATATTTTCTTTACCAAAGTTGTAGGTGATTAAAACTGTAGATCAATAGAAATTTAGAACTTGATTAAAAAAAAAAAAAATTGTACGTTTTTCGCGCCCTTAATTGTTTATTTACGATTATTTTATTTGTATTTTTCATTAAAAGTTGGAATCGTTTTCAAACAAAAAATTAAAAAAAATATTATTACGATTTAAACTATTTTAAAGTCTTTTATATATTCTGTAATTGACAGTTTAAAGACGTTAAAATTACTCAAATCAGCTTACCCAGTCATTGAAACCGTGTTAATAAAAAACAAACTATCAACACATAATAACATCTAACTTCATAACTAAATTATTTCAGTCTTTTACTTCTCTCAGAAATTTTATGTGGGTGATGGGGGGATGTGGTGTGATAAATATTGTTATACAGTTATTTACACATAAACAAAGAGTCATGAACAAAAATGGCTGCCGGAACAAACACACAATGTGGAGTCTCCTGTGAACATTTTTTTTCTTGCAGCATTATATTGTCATGCATTTTTTTCTATCTAAGCAAAGAATTTCTCATTTTTCTGTAGAGTATATGTATGAAAAGAAACGATATTGACATAATAATAACCGTTTGTTTCTGCATAACGAAACAGATATGTAAAAAATGTACCGAAATTTTAATATGCTGGATGAGCTGTTTTGAATGAAAATAAATATTTGGATCTTGGAATGTAACTATACTGTTATTCTTATATGTATGCTGTGTTGTAATATTTAATATACATTGAGCTTCTAAACAGAAAGGATTGGTATTCAGAAAGAGTGAAATATCAATAAGTTTTCAGACTTTTTTTCGTATGGATACTTTTATTGATAGTACAAACCTCCTCCGGCTGCAATGCACTTGTACTTCTGAAAAGACCCAAAGGAAGTTTTCTGCGAGTGTGTCAATGGCCCTTGTCACAGCCTCTTTCATCTCCTCAATTATCTCATAACGACAGCCCCTAAAGTTTTCCTTGAGCTTAGGAATAACCAAGTCACAGGAAACAATGTCTGGACTATAGGGAGGGTCAGGAACTATCTTGATACCCATCTTGGTCTAATAGTTTGATCTTCTTTGAGCACGCTTGGGACAAATCTTCCACATCTTCGGTTCCTCATGAATAATTGCGTGTACAGTTTCCATGCTGACATCAAACTGTGCACTTATTGTCTCTATAGACACACGACGGTCCTTATCCATGAAATTCTTTATTTGGCCAATCAACTCTAGTGTTCTGACTTCTTTACTCCTCTCACACTTCTCATCATCCCCCACAGACTCCCTGCCTTTCTTGAATCTCTTATGTCATTCAAAATCTGATACTCGATTCATACAAGATGGTCCAAAAGCAGTCTGAAGCATTCCATATGTTTCTGTGGCATTTTTTCCAAGTTTAAAACAGAATTTTATTGCATAGTGTTCTCCTAAAGTGTTCTCACGTCCAGATTGCATTTCTGAAATCCACCAACTGTCACAATCAGGCTTTAGTAGGGTGTATTCCAATTCCTGCTGTAGCTGTTGATTTGAACCAGAATCATAAAAATTAATTAGTCATCTCATAAGATGTATAGCAATAACATGCTGAATTTTCAAGAGTCCATAACAAATTTAAAAGCTTCTACAAAAAAGTCTGGAAACTTATTTAAGGCATCTCATATATATTATTCCAAGTTAATATTTTTTAAAGGTGAAACAACTAATGAATTTGACGAGGTTCATACAAAAGTGCTCAATACCAAAGTAGGGCAAGGTATGCTTTTTATTTATTTTACATAGGCATTTATATGTCGCTACACATTATGAGCATGTTTCAGTCAGTCAGTTACAAGTAACTTCTTCAAACGAGGCTGCTTATACAAAAGTAGAGTCCATAATGAAAATTGGAACGGACTTTTGGATAAGCCGCATCGCCTGAAGAGGTCTCTAGTTACTTGTAACTGACTGACCGGAACATGCTCATGAATGTGTAGCGTCATATAAATGCTTATGTAAAATAAATCAAATAGAGAGAGGGGGGCGAGAGAGAGAGATATTTATGAAACTGAAGGTACTTTACGTAAATTGTTGTTAAAAACTGGCACGATAAAAAAAGATGCGCATTATATCCGTATCTATCGAACTATCAAACAAATCCTGTATTTCTCGCCTATACGCGTACGGTAGCCACGCTATAATACGTAACTTAAAATGAATAAACATTGAATTATTTTTATTGACTGCTAGCTGGATCTGTGTCCCTGAGGAATTGAGGAAGCTGCAAATCTTCTCTCCCCTCAGTAAATTGGGCAAAAATGATCGGGAAGGCAAGTTTTCTAACCGAAAAAGCTAGAAAAATGTGTGACTATAATGAAATCACAAGAATAATTGAATACGAAAACAATAAAACGAACAGTTAATTAATGAGATGACCTTTTGCAAAGCAGTATGCAAATTAGCCAATCTTTCGACGCCGGTCACATGCACGCTAGAAAGCTATTAGTTTTTTTTAATTGTGAATATGAATTTGGTCGCACTGTTCGAAAAATGGTAAATGCCTCAACTTTATAAGTATACGGAAAATATATATAGATATATATGCATCAATATTTATCAAAACAAATAAATGCGGGGAAATTAAAATTAAATTAAGGAAAGTAGAAAGTGGACCTTGGGTTTATTTTCGGCAACCTTGTATCTCTTGTTTCCCTTAATTTGTCTATTAGTCCTCACATTCCATGAGTATGTTTATGACAAAGAGGAAAAAATTGCTCTTTCCTGGGTCAGAATTTCTTTCAGTTAACGCTTATCGTTGGCATTTTTTTAAAAATCTTTTTACATCAAGTGTCTACATGCATTGTCTGGAGCGATTTCTTTAAAAACCGATCTAACAAAGTTGTAAACGTGATTATAGTTTGAATCGTTTTAAGGCCTCTTCCATTCCAGGACAACGCCGGGTAAATATAACTTGCAACGAAAATAGTCTGGTTGGAATGACAATTCAACCGAAATTTTTCAAAATGAGGAATTATAGATTGTGAAATCCCGTTGCATACAATAGTTACTCCACCCCTCTTTCTATTTAAATTTTCATAATTCCCAACACCCGACGCTAAGGGAAGTTGGGTTCGGCAAACTGAACATAAGAAACGAATTTCCGAAATCGATTCTGCATAGTTATTTATTTTTGGTACATTTTTAATTTTTACCTCAACATTTTCCTTTAAAATGACGACTTGTGAAGGGTTTCGGGTATGTTTAAAACGAATATCGCATCTAAATTTTCTGCAAGTAAGTAGTTTTCCGAATATTAAGCAATGCCATTTTTTATTTTATTGCTTAGTACGCGCGAACGAGCGCTCGATTGTGCGTGTAAACGCAACCCCGTGAAACTGCGCGCATAAAGATGGCCATCAGGAATAACATAAGAAATGGCATTGCTTAATATCCGGAAAACTACTTATTTTCGAAAAATTTAAATGCGATATTCATTTTCAGCATAAACGAAAACCATCAACCGTAATCATTTTAAAGGAAAATATTAAGGTGGAGGGAGACCTGGTAAAAATTTACCTTTATTTATTTTTAATTAACGACACTTATGCAGTTTAACATTACCAAGCAAATTTAGGAAGTGGTTTGTAACGTGTGTATAGGGGGGCTTTTTGAACTCTACGGAGCTTTCCTAAAATGAAAACAATTTGCGGTGCTAATGCACTTACTGATCCGCGCTTTTTTTTTTTTTTTTAATCGTATTTCCAAGTTTAATTAAAGTTTTATGATATGTTTTTTATTCAATTGTAAGGTTAAAGTATAGAATAGGTACAACCCCCCCCCATGTTAAGAATGGCTTTTTAAATAATAACGTTATTATTTCAGCACGGATCAATAAATGCACTAGTACCCAATTTGCTTGATGCTACTAAACTGCACAAGGGCCGTTTTAACTTACTATAAGTTTG